>NW_007578834.1:121466-186694 GCF_000690725.1 Stegastes partitus | reverse complement strand
TATATATAATTTTATCCGTGTAAATTTTTGCTCCCCGGGGGGTTTTTCCAGAGGTTCCTCCGTTAATCCTGTATGTAAATTGCAGCCAATAGATGCTGTTGTTGAGTTGGGCTGGGATTAGCAGGAGGCGAATGAGTTTCAATTTTACTGGATTACAGAACAAAGAAAGGGGAAAGGGACACCCTGCTCTGTTAAGGGAAAAACAGAAATAAACTAAGCAAAAATACACAAATAATAGACATTAAGACGTGCGGTCGAGGTCGTCAGTGCGATGCTCCGGATTACGATGTTTTAGCAGACGGCGCGGCTACATTGTGGATGGGAATTGTGAGCGTTTCTGATGGATTAAAACGGGGGAATAAACCTATTCCGGGATTGACAGCAGCAACAAGGCTATTTAATCGCTAATTAAGGTGAGATTTCGCTGTCTGTTTTCATATTTACGCGGGGTTATGTTGTGTGTTTTCGTGCGGGGCGTCGCTTTTTGTGTGTGTGCGTTGAGAAATTACAGATTATAACCTAATTTCGGAACTGGGGGAGGAGATGAAAGGAAAGTGCTAGCGCTAGCTAGCAAGACGGCTAGCGCTAACGAGTTTAAGCTAGCTAGTCGGCTAGCTCAACGTTATTATGCTATCGTTAGCTAATTAGCCAGCGTTTATTAGTTAGATTTATGTTAAGTTGCGTAGAAAGGGGTGCTGTTAGTTAGCAGTTGATTCGGTCTACGTGGACTCCTCCCTGTAACCTTGCGAGTGGGGTGCTAGCCCTTATTTATGACTGAAATACAGCTGCTTGTTAAATTATCCCCCCATGTAGTGCTATCACTCACTAGAAGGTTACCCAGCTAGTACAACAAAGCCAGCTAGCTAAAACAGCAAACGAGAAAGCAGGCGACACGTTTAAACTTCAGCGAATAATACGAGCACTGCTGATTTATTTCCAGCCTCGTTTCGCTGTAATGCGGTGCAGTAAACTTGCACAAGAAACAAGCAATGCTATTGACAACTATCGATAGTCTCATCTAAAAGTCACAGGGTCGGTCTTTGTCAAACTGTTAAAGCATCGCATAATCGAAGAGACAAACGTAAATAAGACAGAGTATTTAACACGAGTGACTCTGAAGCCAGACAGCATTACAGTGATATTTTGCTCCTCATTTTAATCTCAGCTGTCTGTGCTTGTAGTTTCTACAAGACGCGTTAAAGTTTGAAAAAAAGAGAAAAAAAAAGAAAACAGCTGACTGGAGGAAAACTTTGTCAGCTGGAACTGTCTGGAGACTTGAATTCAAAAGACAAGAAAGAAGAAACCAGATTGCACACACAGTCTCTCTCTCTCTCTCTCTTTTTTTTTCTTTTTTTTTGAAAGAACAGACCTTGATTTTTATTTATTGCACCCATGTCTCATATCCTGTGGTTTCAAGGTTTTTTTTTTTCTCCAGGGTCCAGCTTTCCAAAACAATTCCTTTCCACTCTCCTGTGATGTGAACTTAATTCTGTAGCCAGCTTTTTCCAGAAGCTCTCATCACAACAGACTGCTGCAGCAGACCTGTATGTGCCGTGTAATCTGGCATTTCAATGGGGTTATCCTGTTTGGAATTGTTAAAAGAAGCAATTTGACTATTTAGACCTTCTATTATTATGCTCAAATGGCCTGATGCCTCAAATAGCCCTATAAACTATCAAAACAAGTGCATCCATTGTAAAGCGGTTCCATAAAAATGGACAAAAGAGACTATGATAATGTGCTTGCTTCCTGTTATTCTACATATTTGCTTCTCTTCGTAATACATTAACATCACACTCGGGTTTCAAAGCTGTATAAACATCTAATTTGTCAACCGATATGTAGCTTTAATTTAGTTAAAGGAATATTAATGGCATAATTCTTCACATGTTAAGCTGAATTTTCTGGTTTCTTTGTTTACCGCTGAATGCTGCGTGGCTTTGCAGCAATTAAAAGTCATAACAGCAGCAGTGACGAAACGCTGCGGCCTCAGACAGACACAGGGTGTAAACAGAGAGATTATGTTGTTGTTTGTTGTAATTAAAACTTCGATAATGGCTGTCAAACCACACCCTGACTTACTGTAATCTGTGTGCAAGTATGAAAAAAAGCGTGGCAGTTGTCCTTTTTGGATTTCTTCCTTTTAGAAATGAAATATCCTTCGTGATTGGATGACTAAAAATGCACAATATATAGTGTCAGCTGGTGCATGCTATAGTTCTTGAAGTAGGAAAGAATTCAAGTGTGATTTAGCTCTTCAGTTATGTTAGCAATCCAACTGTTTGCCAGGCCACAAAACAGTGAAACTGAGCAGCCAGTTCTGAACAAAACATTTGTCTTAAAGGCCTTTCATACGTTCCAAACTGGTGTTCTCACTCGTCTTTCCTAATTCGACCTCGTCTGAGGCCTGTGTACTCGCAGACAGGCTGATGGAAATCTATCCAACCCTCTTGTTAGTTTGCTGTACTTCTTATGGCAGGAGAAATTTACCCTAAAGTGCACTAAAGACCCGCAGTGACAGAATTGGGTGTGGTTTCAATTCTATTTTAATTTGGCACTCGAACATGCCGCTTACGCCAGCCTGAATCGATGGCATTGTGCGGCACGTAAACACAATAACGCAAAACGGCGTCATAAACAATACAAATAAAAACTCAATCCGCACTGCTTGTCATGGCTGAATCCAAATGGCAAATCTCTATCGAGCATCAGCGCTTTAAAACTACGAAAACATTAAATCAGAATCACCCCCAGAGACTTACATTGTAAATAAACAAAGTGTCTGTTTACATTCAGATTTACTCACAGTGTGTACTTCCTTAAAGCGTATTGAATGCACTTGTGTCCTCATTAAAAATTAGCAGCACAGTTTCGTGGCGTGTTACCACCACCTGTGGGTCAGTGGATAGTGTTAAACCCTGGAAAAGAATGTGTGTGTCGTGTCACGATATCACCAGGGTTGCATCTCCGCTACCTGCTGCTGTCTGTCAGAGATCTAACGTCACACGACATGCTCGATTGCAGCGCAGCCATTTATTCTGGCTCCGGAAATCTGTGATCTCACCTGATTTTTAGCTTCAGCCTTCAACCTGAGCGCAGGTCTAATGAGCCAGAATAATTGGAAACACCTGTGTGTGTGAACAGGGTGTTTAAAGTCCCAGTGAATTTCCACATCCCGAAAACTCTCACATTATTAGGATGTACGACTAACGGTTGCATTTTGACATATTTCTTCAAACATAATTGAGTTAATCTGCAGGCCTTTATTTGTTCATTGTGAGTGTGTTAGCTCTTTTATCTAGTGCAGTGTTAATAACAGTGACCTCTTGAGCCACAAGTACAATCCCAAAGACGTGTTGATGCATTTACAAGGAGACAGAGCAATGTGGTGGACCAGGTGCAGTCCCTGTAGCCATACTGGGCCATATGAGCACCAACAAGAGCACCTTGTTCAAGGGTAAAATCTCACTGTGGTGCATTCTTAACACTATTTAAACCACCTTAGTCATCATGAAACGTATTATATGTACATTGACCTTCTCAGCAACATTACCTGCTCATCTTGTGTGCATGTGAAGCACGGCAGAGATTTGGGGCTTATGTCGGGTATTGATCTGGAAAGTGTAAATTCTTAAGGCCTTAATAATTGGTGATGTTTTATTTGCCCTTTTTGCTCCGTGTGATAATGTTTTGCCCTTTATGAAAAAGGACGCAATAAAATGGTGACAACAAGCTGTGATAGGTACCTCATTTTTTTTTCTTCTGTTTTATGCGATCATAAATATTTATTCCTGCCACTCTTGTCAGTAAACAGCGTCATCACATTACAGATCGTTTTGGGTCCTCTTAAACTGGATTTATTAAATTCACTTAAAGGTTAGTTCCAAATGACACTTGGGCAGTTTGCCCAGGATTTTAAAATGCAGGAAAAGAAACCCTGCAAGATGCATATATCATAACAAGTGATAAAAATGTAAAGAGGTGGAGGCTGTTTCTGTATCCTTGGTTCTACTAATCAGATTTTTAGCAAAATAGTTTCTAAAAATACCTCAGTAGCTTTTTACAGGTAATTGGATTTGTCTTTTTATAGGAACAGTATGTAAAGCTAAATGACAAAATCCTTTATGTCAAACAGTAACAAAACCTGTAGCTTCTACTAGCGAGGATTGATTTTTGTGAGTTTAGAGAATAACTGAGCTTTTGTTGAAGTGACTGTCTGGATGAAATCACAGTGAATAGTCCTGGCATGTTCACAAAGTTTGCGTCATTCACTATCAACAGAGCAACTGGGGGATTTACATCAAAGAATCTTTCCTTTTTTTCCCCCTAAACTTCATAATAGACTTGTGGGTATTGTGCTTTGCTTTATTTATGAACATAGTTTCAGACTGAACTGTTCAATATTCTCTGAGAACCATAGCAGCACTGTGACATTATGCTTGAGCTTCCTCTCGCAAAGCAATTGACATGGCATTATCCTGAGCCTCCGCTTATCCCCACCGTTCTCCTCCTCGCTACTTCCTTTGCCTTTTAAATATGTGAGGGAAAGAGGCCATCTATTTCGAGGCCATAATAATTTAGGAGGGGGCTAATGTTTGCTGTGGCCTCAGGGGAGGCAGATTTAGATGGCCAATAGACTTGGCATGTTCAGACTGGTGCAGCTGAACCCCACCACACCCACCCTCCTCTTTCTCTCCCTACCTCTCTGTCCTCTCTCTATTGAGTCAGTGGTTTGGGTTTGCCAGAGGCTAGTATAATGGTTCCCAGTGTCTGGAGAGATTAAAGGCCAGAGCTGCATTGTTCAAATGCCCCGAGATTAGTTTCCAAGGAGACGGGTTTCAGTTGCCATGAGAACATAGTGCCTGGCTTTAGCCGAGCAGTTTTTCTTCAACACTTCCTATCTGTTTTGCCTCTTCACTTTTATTTCCATCTTGTGTTTCAGAGTTTGTTATTGATAGGATGTTTTTTTGCTCAGATGTATTGTGTGTGTACCTGCAGCCATGGTAGAAACCTGAGGACTCGTCTTGGTCATCTAAAGTCAATATCTCTTTTCCTGCGCCATCTGTCAAGGAGAAAATAAAGTGGACAGAGGCTCATATGACGTCATCTGAGTGCTCTGTTATCCTCAATTGACAAAGGCAAAACCATAGACTCCTGATTTTTTTTTGATGGATCTGGCTTTTAGGTATGCTTGCAGCGTGGGTCTATGGATGGAAATGTCTGTCAGACGATCCATATTTTTACTTAATGGATTATCATCAAATTTTGTATATAGATTCTTTAAAGCACTTTTCTTTAAATGAAATTTGCTGCCACACTCTGCACTTAGACTTCCAAACACATAGGCTGCATAAATATGATATACTTCCAATACAGCCACATTTTTACACGTACTTATACACATAGGATCTGATTGTGTTATCGCAGCAGAGCATGCACGTAGCCCTTGTGTTGGCTATGGTCTCCGGCGGATGAAACCTCCTGACTCAGATGATCCCCTACCATCACCATAAAGCTGATACCTTTTTAGAAAACAATAAAATGTGTGAGTTACATCTGGCGGATGGCGTTTGCAGTGCGTGGGGAAGGATTTGGAATGGCTTTACCGTGGCCTGCGAGCTCGCTAGATCCCCAAGGGATCCTAAGAGAGGTGATAGACGAGAGAGAGAATAGATGGAGGGCGGGTGAGGCACGGAAAATGAAAACAAATGGCTGTGCAGGGCAGGAAGGCATTTATGAGGCATATGACAGGAAGAGGAGTGTCGGAGGGGTGGTTCTGCTTCTGAACTCCAGCTATAATAATGTCCAGTTGGATTCTGCTCTGCTTTGTGTTTGATGTTAATGTCACCATGCTCGTACACTAAAGGGGCTCATTTTCAGCAAATTATTCAAAGTGTCACATGTCCCCTGAATGTGTTTTTCAGTTTTCCTGCTCGAAATACTGCGAAGGTGGTTAATTTTAGCATGACTAAATAGATCCTGGTTCTAGTCCTGTTCTTAACGGGTTCATAACAGCTTTATTGGGAATTTGGCTGTGTTAAAATGCAGTACATGTGAGCACATAGAGCAGGAGAGAAGCAAACAGGTTTACAGGGCTGGCGCTGGCTGATTTTAGGTTGCACTGAAGCTAAACGGGCGACATGAAAACACAGTGACCCACATATAGTCCTCCTTGATAGGTTTCATATCGCTCTTAAAGGCCCCACCATCTCTGAATATCCTTCAGCATTACAATTTCCACAGTGCTTTAACATCAAAGCTAATGGTAAGCACATTAGCCACACAACATTCTAACTCTAAGGATTTGCTATCGTTGTTGGGACTTTGCCATCAAAGATAAATGTAATCCACTTGATGTTCAGTTCCTTAGATGCTGGGAGTGCATGAAGACTCTTGTGTTCACTCTTGCAGCAAGCATTTGGTGTGATTTGCTTGTGGCTGATACATTTTAGAGTTAGCAGAAGCAGCTCTGAAAAGTAAAAAAAAACCTGGTGGACTACAAGGGAGTTGTTCGTTTGGAAATACTTGGAAGCAGCAGACAGTGAAGAGGCAGGATTATACCATTTTTTAGCTTAACAACTATTGATTCCTGAGTGTCTGTTTTGAAAATTCTCACAAGGTTTTAAAGTTGGGAGGCTATATAACTAAGGGTGAGTCAATTTAACCTAACCCTTCATATTCTAACAGTTTTTATTCTACACCTCCCAAGTTTTTAAGACATTAGAAAGACAATAAAAATTGATTTTCACCACATGGGACCTACTCAACATGTTCACACTGTCAGGATGGTAGCATGATGTTGTTATAGTATAGCTATAGAATCTGCCTTGTCAGTGTTATGATATAAGCATCCAAGAACAGGAAAAAGCCTCTGCCCTTTCTCACTTAATTCATCTCCCAGCCTCCAGTACCAGCTCAATAAAGCAATGAATACAAGCTTATATTTGCTTAAAGTCAAACCACATGCTGGACCTGCTTTGAATGCAGGTCACTGCTGCATGTGTACATGAATGCATCCTCAAAGACATACAGGGTTTGTCTATGTCTCACTGTGACTGCCTGCCCGAACTGTGTTCATCTGATTCCCGCAGAGGCATGGCTCAGATGAGGAAGCTGGCATGTGATGGCATCAGGACGAACTCCCGCGGCGAGCCACAGGTCCCTCTGGTGTCAGCCAGACAGGAGATCCTCACCAGCCTGGTGTCTGCCCTCGACTCAGTGGTACGTTCAAGATCCAGCAGCACACGCTGATCCTAATCGGTTGTGCCAAAATGATTAACCGCTCCGAGCAAATTAAAGAAAATTAGAAAAATAGATTAGTGTTGTAAGTCTTTCTTGTTTGTGTGGCTGTGCATTGAACACTGGGTGGAATTAAATATTTTGTTTCATGCCAAGAGAATAAGAATGCAGTTGTTCCTGTAATATAAGCTTTGTTAATGAACTTCTTATTTGCAGCTGTCGTCCTCAGAGTGTCTGGTAATGATTTATGGGTAAACGATTCCTGTGTCCTTGTTTTGCAGTGCATGGCGATGTCTAAGCTCAATGCCGAGGTGGCGTGCGTCACTGTTCATGAGGACAGCGTGATTGCTGTTGGCACAGAAAAGGGCAGAGTGTTCCTCAACTCCAGGAGGGAAATCCAGACAGACTTCTACAAGTTTTGCCGTAAGCCCTGCTCTGAGTTTTGCTTTCTATTATTCATCCTTGATAGAGCATTGATCACTCTCATTACAGCTACAGCTGTGAGGCAGTTGCACAAAATGCACCTGAGTCACTTTTGTTTTGTGATTGCACAAATGCAGATTCATCGAAAAGCTTCAATTACTGCAGCAGCTTGCAGTTTTGCTCAATAGAAAATTACTTTAACATGAAATAATCAAATCAACAGAGCAGGTGCAGTCATCACATTTTGCCTTTAATCAGATAAAATGATATATCAACAAACTGTCTTGTCACATCTCATGTAGCAAAAACCATTTGATGTATTATGTTTGCAAAACTACATTCAGTACTTCTCACCACTGTTGGTGCTTTATTAAATAAAGACATGTTTAAATTTATGTTGCAGTTTGAGGTTTAAATGGGAGCGATAGATCCAGATAGTTCCTAAACAGAATTAAACAAACTAACTGAGAATATTAGCAATTTTATAATAAATCTGATTCAATTGGGCATTTAAAATATGATGTTGATGTGCAGTTTTTTTTTTTTTTACACTAAGCGCTGACAGGAAGTGAAATACTTGAAATACCCAAATTGTCAGCCCTTTCATGCTGCCCTCATTTCCAATAAACAAACTAGCATGCAAGGTTGTAAGCTGAGCCATATGTCAGGCATTAAACTCCACCCGTTGACCTTGGGAGGTAACGCAAAACAGCAAATACTGTTCTCAGACTTACCAGTAGCACCAGTTTGGAGCACTGTGGCGTCCCATTCGTTTTGTCAGGGTTTCTCTACAAGGTGGAATTAAATTTTCCAACTTGATACCAGGAGCGTCACCTCAATTTTGCTTTGTCAGTAAAGAAATAGAATAGAAATAAACCTTTTGTTTATGGTTTTATTTACGTCCTTCAACAACAACAAATGAGGTGCACTTGAACTAAATGGCGTAATGTTGCATTCTTAATTGCCATTTGTTGGAGATTCTTTACATTTATCTGGACACACTGTTGGGAAAAACAACTCATTTGTTTTATATGGGACTATTTTTCAAAAGGTGGCATATTCATTACTTTTAGAAACAAGCCTCTCAATCATCTGTTTTTTGTTGTTGTTTTTTTAACCTTTGAAGACAAGAAACTGACTCTATTGGGGTAAAAAAGTAGTGAAGAGAGTTTACTTTCTCCAAAATCATACCATAGGTCATTTGGACAGACAAGCATATGAAATATTCATGTTGCTTTTTTTTAAAAAAAACATTATTGAAAGTTGTTACTGTAATGTGGATTTTGCCATTTGGCTTTAGGGGTGCCATGCGTGCAAAACCTGACCACAGCGAATGCCCATACCAAAGACCAGGAAGGCGATCTCAGCAAACTGAGTAAGGATAACGAGCACAGCAAACCGAGAGCTCCATCAGACGCCCAATCCAACATCTTTGTTCTGAGGAAGATGGTGGAGGAAGTCTTCACTGTACTTTACAGTAAGAAGTCAGCAAACTCAAGCAGCTTTTCACTGAAGCACTCTCCCATTCTTCAAGATAATTGTAGACACAGTATAATTTTCGCTCTTAAGCAGCCACTTTAGGGTTTTTTTTTTCCTAATACTGTATAGCAAAGTTCTCACACTGCCTCATGTGACGTGCAGGTGAGGCTGTGGGAAAGAGCAGCCTGGTCCCTGTGCCTTATGAGTGGATCCAGAAGGACCCCGGCTGTGTTGTGGCCCACGGTTTGCCTGAAGGAGTCACCCTGAAGAAGCCCTCCGAGTATGACACTAAGACACTGATGAAGATCCTGGAGCAGAGCCACCGCATCCAGTTCACAGTAAAAAGGTGAGACTGTGAAATGCAACGCCGATGTGTGTTGTAAGCTGCTGTTTTCAATAGCAGATTGCTTCCGGATCTTTTATATTCACATCTAATACTGCCAACATGGAAACAAAGACTGTAGCCTCTAATGCTTTGCAGAGATGCATACTTGTGTGTGGCTGGAAGCACATAGTTGCCTTGATATCCTCTGTCGTTAGTTATTGGTAGCAGACAAGCTGTTGTGTATTAGTTCTGGATAGACGGGGTTTTATTCCAGCTTGAGAAAAACACTCTCTCTGGTTACACATTACTCTCCCCAGGACATGTTTGCCTCAAAAAATAACTGGTTATATTTAACAGCATCTATTACAGCAGCTGGATGGGGAGCTGTCAAAATAGCCAACAGCAGCTACGCTTGTTGCAAAAAGCCTTTTTATATTTTGTACAGATAGAAAATAATAATTCAGGAATAATTCCAAAGGGGCCAAATTTGATGCCTTTTAGACAAATTTCGAAGCCATTCGTAGTAGTTTACACACATATATGTGGCATAAAAGCAGTGATTTGTGCCATGTTCCCTGCATTTCCTCTGTGCAGTATGGACTTTAAATAATCAGTTATAGCCCCTAAAAGGCATTCAAACTGAAACCACCTCTGCAATATACAAGAGGCTTTAATATTTATTTCAGTTTGCAATCCATGAAGATCCATGAATTGCCAGATACCAAAACTCTTCCAAAATGGCAGAAATCCTTCAAATCTTTGGTTTCAATAGTCTCCAAATAAACCAGAAGTTTGCAGTAGAGTGTTGCAGATCTGGTCAGTATCACCAGATTGTGTCACAAGAATGGGTGTTACAATTTCTTTTTGGACTTGCACAATGTCTTAATTAGACCATCAGCTGTAAAAACAAAAAAACAAAAATGCAACCATGTTGTTGTAAAAGAGTTCCTTCTGTGTGCACTGACATAAACTGTCACATGCCTTTTGCCACAACAAATCAGGGATTTCCTGTTGCTACTAGTGTATAATGAAGTTGAATATAATCAGACTGAACAGACGTACAGCGCTGCGTAACCGTGCTGCAATTAATTTGTGTTTGGTCTGTTTACAGCCTGTTTTCGTGGAAAAGCACAGGACTAGAGGCAGAGCTAAAATACCATTATAATTAAGAATGACTTTTTGTACAACGTTATCAAAGGGGATGTCGTAACCAAACAGATACATTTTTCCATAGAAGAGCTGCTGTTCTTGCTGCAAATGTTAATATAACCCAAGACAGTGATACTCTGATGTAGGTACTATGTTTTTGATTCTGATTTATTTATTTTTTGTCCCTGGACAGGCAAGCAGAAGATTTGTCCCGAGAAGCCAAGCCCAGCACCGATGTCAATCACAACTCTTCCACCACTGCCATGACACAGAGCAGCCATGGCCCAGGGAAGACTACCGCCCAGGTAGTCACATCATCAAGTCCCGCCACTTCCAGCAACTCTGTTCTGTCAAACTTCCTGTACGGCATGCCCATGTCCTCCAAACCCCACCCAGACGGCAAGCTGGATTTTAAACCGATGTCCCTTCTCAACCTGGGCAAGGACAGGCTGGCCAACTGGACAGCAGGGACGGACAAGAGCACCTCGGTCAAGGACTGTGCTAGCAGTGGTAAGTTGAGCACACGTGTTAAACGGGTGGATCATAACAATGAGATTTGGGCTCACTGAGTCAGTCACTGCGTTATCAGTAAATACAGCGAGGAGAATGTTGGCTTTTTTCAGCCAGTATTGTGTGAATTTATTCAGTGAAACGAGGTAAAAATTCAAGATTGACACAACACTCGAAATAATGAAAAGTAAAAACTCTGTATGAAAAAAGAAAAAAAGTGTTTCAGACTAAGTGCTTCAACTGATGCCTCCGGTGTGCCTCGATAAAGTGTTGAATTTACAGCGTGCTTTGAAGTCAGTTTATTGTATCGTTCATTATTTAATTCAAGCAGCACTTTCACTTGTTACACTCATATCTGTGAAGGAATCTCGCTTATTTACGCTTGAAATCTCAGCAAAAGTCACAAGTGTAAATCTAAAAAACACTGCAAACAAGACCCACTGGGTTTGATTCTTTTCTTTTCTTTTTTTCTTTTATATTCTTTTTCATATTTTAGCAAATATGCACCTTTGCTGTGAATTAATTAAGCTAGGTAAGACAGTGAAATGCTTAATGCATGGATTGAACTGAGTGTATTTAATTTGTCTTTCATTTTTAGATGAGACAACAAGACTACCTGGTGAGCAGGGTCAGAGCCCTCCTGGCATCCACATCTCTAAGAGGCTACTCTTCTCCATCGTGCATGAAAAATCAGGTAGGCTTCGTTATATTACTACGAAGATGCCTGCAGCTGGCTGTATTTTAAATGTATAGCATAAAAGCATCAGTAAGGATATTTAAAGTTAGACAGATTGAGCAAGTAAACATCTTATGTGACACGCAAAAATTCTACAGTATATTTGGAATAATTTGAGTCACTGTGCTAACATGTGTGCCAGATATATTGAGTGACAGACTTTTTTTTAATCTCTTACGTCTCCCGCCACATTTCAAGCCAACATCAAAGATTTTTTCCTCAGATTTCTTCTCAATTGGCTTCAAATGTGCATAAAAGGCTGTCACCGTGTTTCACTGCCTGTATCACACCTTCACTGAGGTTTTTTTTTTTTTTTTTTTACAGCTGCAACATAACAGTAGTTGCTAGTTAGTTACACTTGAACAGTTCTGTCTTGCCGCACTGATTTCATTATGCTCTCATGTCTGTATTGTTTAATATGAAGCTATAACCAGCAGCCTGTTAGCTTAGCTTAGCATGAAGACAGAACACAGAGGGAAACAGCTGGTCTGTCACTGTCCAGTAGTAACGAAACCCACCCGCCTGCACCACTGGAGCTCAATAATTAGTACACTTGTCCTGTTCTGAAACCATACAAAAAGAGTGTGAAAACTACAAGTTGGAGGGTTTATGGGGGAGCGCGTGCAACACAGCTTCTCGGCTCGGTGCAGTGATTTCCTGGATAACACCGGTAAAGTTGTTACCTGATGTTTTTACACTTTGGTCTTTGTACAAATGAAACAGACGTGTTAATTAGTGAGCTGTAGAGGTGCTGGTGGAAGGATTTTGTTAGCTTTGGATGAGCTATGTTCATCCTTTTTTCAGTGTTCATGCTGAGCAATCTACTGTATCTGCTGGGTGAAGCTTCGTATTTACAGACATGGGAGAGTGGTATCGATCGTCTTGACTCAGCAACAACACAAATAAGCCTGGATTGTAGAGCAGCCCAATATTCGATACTGCAATGTTAGCTAACAAGAAACTGCTGTATAGAAATGCAAAAGACATGTTTGAGGTAATTATGCAGCTTTAATGTCAACATTGTTTGTCCAAAACCAGTTTATTTTCCAGTTTACAGCTCAACTGGCACATTTTTGAATATCTTGGTCACAATTTGCAATAACCACATTAAAGGGACGCTAATGAATATATCTAGCATAAAATATGTAGAAACAAAACAGAAGGATTTAAAAACATCCATCATGATTAGCCTCAAACTGCAGCATCAACCAGCCTACAATATGTTATTAAGTTCATTGTTCTGTCAGACAACAGAAATTAAAATCTACTATCCTACAGGAGGATTTTCTGTGTTTTGTTTTGCGTCTTCTCTTGTGTTGTTGCTGGGATTTGCAGGCTCACATGTACATTAGCCAGGCATTGTTTACTGAACCAAGGCTGAACTGTACTAACCCTTAACCATTAAGTGCTAAGCTACTAAGATGTCAAGAGTAATCCTTTAAGACGATTTCACTGATTTACCGAGTTGACATTGAGTAGATGAAGAAGATTAATTTCAGACCTTAAGCACTGCAATGAAATGAAACACACCTGAATGCTAAAGCTCTTGTAAACTTTAATAAAAGAAGCAGCTTTCTGTGTGTTCCATTACGTGTAAAGCATTGACATGAGCTCTTGACTTTGTTTTCTTTTTTCTCGCAGAAAAATGGGACTCATTCATTCGAGAAACTGAAGATATCAACACATTGAGAGAATGCGTTCAGATCTTGTTCAACAGCAGATATGGTGAGGGAGGCCTCGCTCTTTGCAGTTTGATTTTTGCATCATTATCACACACAGGATGCAATTAAAAAAAGGTACCTCTGCCTCCTCAAACATTTGTTCAAGCACAGTGATGATTCTGTGCGTATCTATCCATGTTGATAGATTGGGGTCAGTGCTGTGGTTTGATCATCTTTTCTTCAGCCATACATAGAAATGCCTTTGCGGCAAACTGTTAATTTCTACAAAAAGAAAACTGTCAAAAGGGCAGCTTAACTAGAAGAAATATCCAGCTGGTTATAAGTCCTCTTATTTAGATATTTGCATTGTCTTGCTACTTATTTGAAGGCACTCAAAGATTGCTTGCCAGCAAACCACCTGCGGTGCACTCATACAGTTTCCACATTATGACTCATGGGATCTGTTTTTTTCTTCTTTTTTTTTATCTCAGCCCAAAGCACCAATTATCATCCCTTTAAAGTGTAATTCTCATTTAGGCAGAATTATCTTAACTTGTGTAGATCTTACATGGGGCTGTGCGTCCCACTGGCGGCTGCTTTTTCTTATGCAAATTAATGTTTGTCGTGTATTAGATGTATCCATTTGAAGAAAAGAAACACCATTACATAGAGTTTAACTGAATATCTCGACAATGTTCTTTAATTATGTGCATTATGTGTCAGTGTGAAACCTTTTTTTTTTTTAATGTTTTCTGCCTCCAGCTGAGGCGCTGGGTCTAGATCACATGGTGCCTGTCCCCTATCGCAAAATAGCCTGCGACCCAGGGGCTGTGGAGATCATCGGCATCCCTGACCAGATCCCCTTCAAGAGGCCGTGCACATATGGAGTTCCTAAGCTCAAACGCATCCTGGACGAGCGCCATGGAATCCGCTTCATAGTCAAACGGTAACCAGTGTTTTAAGACTGCAGTTGGCAAGAGAAAGAAAGGAGCAGCAGGGAGAAGTTACATTTTTGTGCAATAAATTTGTTTTAGGCAGACCTAAATCTTTGGGATATATTCTTATTGCCAGGCTGTTTGAAGTAACACAAGATTAGATTTTTAAGGAAACACACTAATGCATACTTTTATGAAAGTCTAATTTAGTCACTGAGTGCAGATCATAGTTTACCCACTTGATACTTAATTATCGGCAAACTACAGAATGGCACTGCTTCTGAAAGTTTCATTTGGAAAAGATTTTTAATAAGCAGCTACCAACCAAGCCAGCCCAAACCATCTGTCTGTGAAACGTCTGCTTCTTTCAGCACATGATGTCCCGCTGACTGGTAAACCATTTCCATTCATGTCCCAAATGACTTTTCTTTGCCAGCATATTGCGCTAATGGCTGCTCTTCCATCCATTTGTTTAAACTAATTTAAATGAGCCACCATGCCTTGTTTGAGATAACACATCTTTTAACGAATCCTGCAGGCAGCTCATTACTGTTAATACAATTAGGAAAGATTGAAAATGTGATTAATTCAGAATTACATCACATTGCCATTGTCTTTGAGGGATGTTCCAGATGCAGGCCCTGATGTGCTTCTTTAGCATGTTCATTGTTGACAGACTGCGATCATATTTAAACAAACTGATCGTTAATTCTGATGGTGGCTCCTTTTAACTGACACCGAAATTTTGCTCTCATTCAATGCCGCAGCCACCACGGCATTAATTATTCCCAGATAATATCAGATGTAATAGCCTCCCAGTTTTATTTCCATAGTATGAACAGTTTAATGTCAAAATTATAGGCAAACAGATCCACATGGACTTGATCTTGTCATTTGTCTGGTTTGTGTTAATAATGAAAACCACATTGAGCATACTAGAGGTTTAGCTTCAGCAAAGGCAGTGTGGTCGGTGACTGTCTGTTTGCCCGGCGCTGCAACAATGTGGTCTGGAGGGAAATATTGTCATCATTAATTACATGTTTAATTTGGTTTGATTTATTTATAGTCAGCGACATTTTGTCTGGTCATGGCAACGTCACAACTTCCACTTATCCAACTATCCGTACACGGGATGATATCTAACGATCATCAATAAAAAACAATAGAATTTCATCCTCAATGTCCTTAACATAGAACACCAGAATACCAGTTTGCATGATAACAAGATAGTATTCCTAAAAATAATGTGGAACAAACACAAGTCAGAGTTGATTATTTTCTAATAAAGATGCAAATATGTAACCATCTGAACCCCAAATTATGCTGGGTTTAAAAGGCATGTTACCTTTTTTTTTAACCGCTAAAATTACAGCCAGAAACTGTAAAATCATAAGTATATTCAAATTTTCACCTTTCTGATGGTCCTTGAACTACTCATCTGCGATTGCTACATTATCAAAAAACTTAAAATAAGGATCTTTAATCAAAATCATTATATTCTACATGCCTCATTTACACATTTGCTGAAAAATAAACAGTTTACTCTGACCAGATTCTGTTATAAACAGAAAGTTCTGTGCAATTCGGCGCAGCTTTGAAACCATCAGGTTCAACCAACAGTCACATGACACATGATTGTTCGGCGGAACTACAGGTTGTGTTTACACAGAGCAGACAGGACACAAGTATGGAAACAAGGAGCACAATATCTGTAATATGTAGGATCACTGTTTTTTTCCAGTAATAGTAACACCATTGGGCACTTGGAAATGTTGCACGTGTGGATTCCATTTTTTTTTTCTTCAATTTTTGCAAAATAAACAAAGAAATTTAGATTGTTAAAAAGCATTTATGTCATTGGAACTTTGTTGTACTGCACAAAAGGTGTATCTGAGTTCTCTCTACTTCCAGCCATTTTTGTGCAGCTTCCACAGAAACTTAGAATTGCAGTGAAAAATGAGCCAATAGTGGATAGAAAGTTGACATGAGGAAGAAATTGCTGAGGTTTGGAGGGTTAAAAGCACGTTACAGATCCGTTTTCAGTTTTAAACAGCTGGACTCTACCATTTCTGGCATGCATTACTTAAATTGACGTACACGGTGCATTTGCTGTTGAGTGTTTTCAGATGTAAATTAAAATGTGTTTGTTGAGTCATGGTGGCAACAGGACGTATATGTGGGATTGACTCCAAATATAACTACAGGGTGTGTTAATGATAATGAGGGATCATGTCACTTAGTGAAAAATTGCGGCTTACTGATGTGTTTGTAACATTTTGTGCTCAACAATTGAGCTGTATGACACAGTGGGAAAAAAAGACATTAGATTTTGGATACATACGTATTCGTTTGGTTCACTTTATTGCTGGTTTGCACATTCGTAGACAAACATAGAGGAATGTCACATGCCACCTGTAGGCGTATTAGTCTACGATGTAAAGCAGAATCAGATATGTTCTGAAATGGCCAGTATATGGAGATACACATTTTAAATTTGTCTTTCCATTGGCAACACATTCAGACAGTATTTTTGCTCTATTTTTGCACTATTTCGTTTCAGAATGTGTTGTTTTGTGGTGTCTTGAGCGTTGTGTAAAGCCTGCAGACCGTTGATGTAATTCAGCCGTGAGCTAATATAAAATGAGGTCATTTGACTTGTGTAAGTGATGTGACGAATTCATTATGGATGAAAATTACAAACTCCCAACTATACAATCTGTTTTATAGGATTTCACAAACAAGTGTAAATAAACAAGACCTAAAGAAACAATTGTGTGCAAAGATTAATTATAATCTCAGCAGGGCAAGAGTGTTTCAGCGGCAGACAGACAGAGCGGGAGCATCTGCCAGCAGGAGGGGGGAAGCAGTCCAGGCAAATATCACAACCACACGGTTATTTTTAGTCGGAGGGATTCAATGATAACAAAGGAACGACTCAATTACGTGATTTTTTTTGACTGAGACTGATTGTTTAAAGAGGCAGTTAATGTGCTTAAATAGCTGTTAATGAAGCATTCCTGCACATGTACACTGTTTGCATCAGGCTCTTTGCCCCGAGAGCTGAAATGGTATTTTGAACTCGGTGACTAACAGCCTGTCTTTGTTTTTGTATTCCAGAATGTTTGATGAAAGGATTTTCACTGGTAAGAGAGCGATTAATTTTGTTTTTGTTTTAATACCGTTCTCCTGTGCATATACGAGCTGTGATTTGGCCGCATTAATAAAACACCGCCGGTGGCTTCTCGCACCAGTGTCCCTAATTGCACCTGAAAATGTGGAAAACATTTTTCCGAATGGGAAGGTTTCTATGGGGGGGAAGGATTTTAAATTTGTCATTTAACAACTAGAAAAATGTCTTTTTCTAGATTTTCTTTGCCATCGGAGCAGACATTCAGCTTATTTTGTATTTGTAAAGTAAAACCTATTATCAAACATGCTCACAAATGTTTTTTTTTTTAGCATACTCACGTACTGCATTTCACCTAAAATAAATAATAACCTTTTTAAAAGTAGCATTTATTGCAGGGATGTTGCATCGCACTGCTTTAGTTTAAGCTGCTCGGACCTAATAAACTAGCAAGTGAGTGCGTGAGATAATAATTACTGTTTAGTCACCTGATTGGGGCACACAAACATTGACTTTTCAGTAAGAGTGGAGGGAAAATTAGAGCGAATTTGGCTCATCGCCCAAACATAGCATGCATTTTCATTAACGTGAGGAATGATCTGCTAGTTTTCAAAAACAGAACTTTGGGTAAAAATGTAATTATTTTGGTCGCTTTCCATGTTGGCTTCGCGAGGCTCTTCAGTCGGGCATTTAGCTGTACAGTATTCATCGGGATCTTTACAATTAATTACAGTTACTGGCTAACAGAAAAGTGCCCTGTCAAGTCTTTATTTATATATTTACACCCCACAGATGTTCTTCGCTAATGAGATGCACTGTTTGTTTATCGCCTGTGTCTTGTTTGTTGAAGCTGCTGGCAAGATTGCAAGGGAGGAGGGCAAGCATGACCTGGGCTCCACGCCTGAAGACAGCTTCCCTGACAATCTTACCATCCCACCCACCACCGCCGAGCTGGTCAGCAATCCTCACAGCAGCAGGTCGGAGCACGGCCCACGCACAAACTTAGCATTACCCTCGCAGACTTTGTTTGTAACGAAGAAATACGACGCAGTGGCATGCAGCCAAATTGTGTTGCTTTAATATCTGGCATAACTCATAGTAATTAAATTGTTTAAATAAGCTATGTGTGTGAGTGTGTAACAGAATTTATAATGCACATTTGGGTGTTGAGACGAGCTGTGAGAAGCTTAATTTTAGCTACAGCTCTTAATTCATACAATATTTTGGTTTTGGCTGTTTATAGCTTTTCTCCTCTGAGTGGCCATATGGTGGAACAGCAGTTTGTGAATGCTGAATAAAGAACACAGCACCGTGTCTATACAGTAAATTAGAACTAACAAGTTTACATTTGTAGAAAATTACACTTGAAATCTTAATAACAGGAAGAGATCACATGACATTGGTTTATTTTTTGGGGGGTTTTTTTGTAAGCGAAATATAAGAATAATCAGCATGATATGACAAAGCAGCTTTATCTTGAAGATAGCAGGTAATGATAAAATTTGATTTAAAAAACATAAGTGTTTGGCTCAGAAACCGCTTTATTTCTTATCATACAGTCTCAAAGGAGTCAGCTGACCTACAGGCCCTTTCAGACATGCTCTCCTGTCTGTTAATCTGATGGCATTTGAACGTGTCTTAAAGCGCACTTTTCTGCAAATGTCACAACGGCAATCTATTTAGGAACATTTCTGGAATAATTTCAGCATATTGAAAGTCTAAACTGCACACAGGTTCATTGTCAGATGTGCTTTGAGCTGTGTGAAGTGATATAAGGAAGCCGTTTTCCCCGTCCCCCCAATGTAGAACATCACAGAGAGCAAAAGTCACAGATTGCCAAAATCCCAAAACACCTTGCTTGTTCACGTAACCATCATATCTCCTACAAACTAAGATGTCCATAAAAATAACACTTTACTGCGATGAAAACACAGAATATGACAGATTGAGGAGACTCAGCAAAAGTGAATGTATAGGTTTATAAAATACCTGCAGCTGGATCCATTTGAGCATCTCCAAAGCAAAAGCAAAAGAGTTGCATTCACACACAAGGCACCAATAGCTTCAATAACTACTTATTATAAACGATAATCCCCATCATGGAGACTGGATCGATCAGGATCTAGCAGAAAGAGTCAGTGTGTATTTTAATTCACACAGAGTCACAGTTTATCAGCTTCAGTTAAACCATTTGTTACACAGCAGGTTTAGATTTAGTCTTTTGTTTATTAGCGCTTTTTAATGCATCATGTCACTTGATATGCTGTCCAGACTTGTGTTAATGACAAATATTGTGCAGGCCACATGGTTTTCTCTATCACTGCTGTGGGTTTGTCTGAATGAAGCCGTGAGAAAGGTTGTTTAAAAACTAGAATCCAGCAATCGTTCATATTCTATGTCTGTGCTGAAAAACAAAAAGATTTTTTATTTAATCTGTTTTGCCATTTGCAAATCACCAACACATTTTGCTTGACTTCAACAGATCAACAAGTGCTTGTGTGAGTCCGCTGGCCGACTGTGAAGCAGGTATGTGCTCTCTCAACTCTTTATGATATTTTGCTGCGTGAAGTAATAAATGATTTCAACCCTGAGTCTTAAATATGAGTTTTAACAGCCCTTGAAAGTCTTTTTCCCATCGTGTTTTGCAGTCCGATCACTTCCAACACATTCTATCACCTACTTAAATCTGTTTAACACGACCATAAAACACAGTGCCACACACTGATGGGAACTCGCACAGAATGAACTGTTCAATCCCCGCAGGTCCTTCAGGAGATTGCATTCCTTTGAGAAGGATTAAAACAGAGCCTCCAGACGGGGAAATCATTCAAGTTACAGTGCCAGGTAAGTCAGCACACGCTTGGTAACCGTTAGCTTTGAAAATTGTTCACTTCCAAAAATACAAACACAGTATCCAGACACAGTTTTTCATAGATTGTCCCTGACATACTGCAGGTCTGTGATACAGTGTCACAAGACCAAAAACCAAAAGACTGAGTTGCAAAATCTCTTTTAGAGGTGCAGGCAGTGCTTTCAGTTGTGTTTGGTCTGGCTAATGTGGAGATAATAATTCCAGTTTTGTCACCATGAGACAATAATAAAGACTATCTTGTCTTACAACTGCCACCAGAACCCAAAATATTTGTTACAGAGAACATGATTTAGTCCTACAGCGATGCTTGTCAGCCATGATGGAAACAATAGCAGAACTCAGAAGCAGCGTCCTGACCAGTTTATACAAGTCCAGGTTGTTGGGAGCTCCAGATTACACTGATTAAGCGGATAAGAACTGGCTCAGATTAATGGTTTCCTGGAAGTGTTTGTAAACATTATGTTTTGATTTTACAAGCCCACTGGCATGGTTGATAATCAGATTTTCAACTTTGTGGCAGTCCTTGTACTTATCAGTTGTGGCCTGCCATGCTATTGGAATACTTTACCAAATCTCAGCTTAATATTGTGATATTTCATCAAAATTGCTTTATTTTACGTTTCATTTAAAAATTTGCCACAAACAAACCATTTTTACTGACGAATTTCTGTTAAAAATAAAAACAATCTGGGTTTATCGCCACAAGTGCGAAGCCATGAGTGACTTTGTTGTGACTAACAGTCAGATGACAAAAATTCAGGGACTTTTCAGCTGAACTGCAGGCTGTGTTTACTCAGAGCAGATAGGAGACAAGTTTAGACAAGTTTAGGTGTGAAATAAAAAATGTAAGTAGTAAAATATTTTACCAGTATTGGTAACACCTGTTAGCACTGGGAAGAATGCTTAATACGTTAATTCCAGTTCTTAATTAAATTTAGCAAAATAAGTAATCAGAAATTCAGCTTTTCCTCCTTTTTTGTGATTGATTATAATTGACATATTTTATTATAGCTGTCATGCTGCACAGAAGGCATTATTGAGTTTTAACTACTTCTAGCCGTGGTCATGTTGTTTCTATAGAGGTGCACGTTTTATATTGCAGTAAAAAAAATGAGCCCACAGTGAGTAAAAATGTGACAGGAGCATGAAATTCCCTGCAACTGCTTGAGCTTCAGAGTTATAACAACTTCAAGGGTGGAGACTAACTAATTAAGGTGATAGTCGTTGAAATTCTCCAGCCCCACTAAACCTTTCGACTAGAAACATTATAAAGTACCTCCATAAGTACTTTGTCTTAAACCCATGTCAGTTTTACATGTTTACCACCTAAAATCAGTAACAGAAAGAGACAAAATAGGACTAATACAGGAAATACAAGCAGCCTGATGAATCCTGTTGCTCTTTTGTTAAATACAGCAAAACTTCTAAAAGCTGTTGAAACTAAATGTGTCCTCCTCTAGATGCCGGCCTGAGCGGGGAGGAGCCCAGTGAGCCGGTGGCTGAGCCCGCCGCCACCGCACCATGTCCAGCCACAGCATCGCCCTCCGCCCCCTCCGCCCCCCCGGCTCCCCCGGCCCCCTCAGCTACCCACCACCCGATGGAAAACCACGCAGGTAACCTCACCTCTGCCAGCCCTCGCCTCCTTTTCACCAGCCTCCTCACTCTGCAGCTCCTGGAATGCCAGCTCCTGCCACTGCTTCAACGCTGCCTCGGTGTCACCTTGCATCTACCTCACGCTCCTCTGGCCGTTTTTTTAGGGAGATAAATAAGCTGCAGCACGTATGAAAACACTTTTTTCTCAAATACTTTACCTTCAACTCCTTCACTCCCTCAGTCACTAGTAGCCACGACCCCAACCTAAAATATTCCCTCTCCCCAGCTCTCACCTGCTGTAGCCGTTGTTTTCCTCCAGTCCTACAAAGACGAGCTCTCATCTGTGGACAACACCGTGCATCAGCCGCAGCTGTTTTGACTGACTCGCTTTGAGTCTTAAGCTAAAATTTTCTACATCTGGTCCTTTTTGCTGTTTGAGTGACTGATGCATTGTGCACATTTGCAGATTTTGAGTTACATTGTCCTCTAGCCCACCACAGTTAGCTAGTTGCTGTATTAGAGAGACTAAACTACTCCTCAGAGGTCCTGTTCAGACTCCCACATCCTTCCCCCCTACATAGAACTCTCTCTCTCTCTTTATTAAACCTTAGAGAACTAGAACAAGAACATTTGAGTAGACGACTCTCTCTTTCCAAACTGCACTGGCCTCCTTCATAACGTGCTTAAATTCAAACCAAATACACACAGATTTATCTTTTAGATGTCTGCCCAACCCAGTATAATAGTGGTGAAGTGCTGAGGTTGTGCTGCTGAAAGCGCAAAAATATATAAAATAAAAAATCAACAGCAGCTCCCTTTTTACAATGTCCATGTTACTGTGGAAAATCCTCTGCACTGTCGCCACTTTTCAAAGGGAGTTTTCCCCCAAAAAGTAGCTCCAAAGAAAACTGTTAACAGTGCAGGATTTTTAAAAATCCACTCACCCACATTACATTGGGGATGAACAGAAACATCTAATCTCTAATTTTATTGAAATGACCCTTTAAGACCAACACACGCGTGTACCTGTGTGTGTGTTAATGGGTTTACCGCTGCTCAAAACTCCTGCACAATCAATCACATTGTCCAAATGTCAAAAGTGACTTTTGTTTTTTTTAAAATATAAATTAAATTACCATATAAATGAGGCCATTTTTTACATTTTGAAGGTGGCGCCGCTCCAAATGCTGCAGAGATTGAAGAGTCTACTCAAACCGATCTTGCAAACAATGCTTTCAGGAGGCGTTTTGTTTTTATTTTGTTGATTTGATTGTGCTTTGTTTAAGTTTTCTTTTCTTTCACAAATGACCACTAAAGGAAAGAATGTGAAGGTAAGTGCAGCAAGTGTTACAATTAGTGTTATTTGCAGCTCGTATTTGAATGCAGACATTTTGCGTTATTTGTAAAAGTGAAATAGATCTGATTGAGAAAATAATCTCTTTGCATAAATTTAAATTTCATTTCAAAAACGGGAATTATGTCATGCTGCGGGCTGCCCAGCTTTCTAAGATAAAGGTTTGGGCTATAATATAAGGAGGCTTTAGAGCTCGATTATATGTTTAGACCAGTGGCTGTGTGTTGAAGTAAAATAAATATCACCCAGTAGTCGGCTCATAGACTGATTTTGATGTCTGTTAACCGTTTTATGTTGTTGAGCAAAAGCCCGATCTCACTTCTCACCAGAGGTTGCATCATCTTCTGCCTGCACCTTAACAAAGATGCAACATGTAATAAGATGGAATTGCTGCAAAACTCGATGCACCTTTCAAACTGCACTGCGATCGTCTCTAAACGTAGTCAAAGTGATCAGAGGGTCGTGCGGTTTAAAGCACTCCTAAGCAAGAACCAAACGATAACTTTGTTGAGTTTATAATGTTCTGTTCTTGCATTATATTGCAAAAGACCAGGGCAGTGTGGCTTAAACAAATAAAACACCACATGCACACACATGCAAACTGAATTGCACTCCACTTTTATGCGTTACATCAGAAGAACCACTTCACTATTGTAAAACCTTGACAGCGCTTTGCCCGGAGTCATTAATTTCAACAACCTTTGTAAAACAGTAATTCAGTGCGATCATACTGTCTCGGTATTACTCCGCTGAAAGACAATAGACAATAACATTGGATTACTGCAGTCTCATGTTGCACCTGTTATTTTGTCCATCCCCTGTGTATACTGGAGGTAGACGGATAAAGAGTTTAAGCTTCCCAAATGCAGTAATTACTGCAAAACTAACGCCCCAAACCTGCATTGCCACACTGTTTTCATGTCTTATTGTGCAGTAAAGCGACTCACAGTGTTTCTCCTGAACACAGTTAATAGTAAAGCATCAACATATTTACAACTTAAGCTTTGTCTTGTGCCTTTTCACCCAAGTAATATCTTTTGAATTCACTGGTGCAGCAATGTTTCAAAGCAGATGCATCTTGCTGTTTGCCTCTCTCATGTTTTTCTCACGTCTTGCAGCTGAAGCTCTGTCACCCAGTGCGGCCTCCCAGAGCATCAGAAGATCCTCTGAAGGTAGGGTGGACTGACTCATGCCGTATGTTGTGCTACATGCAGTGCTTTTGGCCTGTTTCATCGCCACGTGACAGCATGTAACCTTGTCAGATATGCAGACTGAAATAAAGTAAAAGAGCTGCAAATATTGACCCACCTTACCCACTTTCAGAGATATTTTAAACTTTCTTGTGTAGCTCCATTTTTGCACCTTCACCACTCTGCTTTCCTACATCTATTTGTTATGTTCACCGGTGATTAATACACCACACCTCGCACTGACCCGATAATGACACAGTCAGTTTGTCATTACCGGGTCAGCGCAGGGCAGCTGGAATTTATCAAAATAAAGTCAGCGAGTGGAGAGGTTGTAATTTTCACAGGTGGGAAGCGGCCTAACCCCGCCGACCTCGTGTAATAATTCTCTTCTGGTGTTCTCGGTGCAAACGTTTTTCATTCACTCGACTCATCCAGCGGGGAGTCTGGTGGAGGACATCGGTGAAATGATTCTTCAGCTTCGGAGACAAGTGGAGAGCCTCTTCAGCATTAAGTACGGTAAGCTACCTGTAGTGCCGCAGCTTTATCCTTATTCACAGGAGGCCAGGAAGTTATGCCAGGCCCATTCATTTTGCTGTAAGACTTTAATCTCCTCCACATGTACACACCCCAAAACCGATGTAATGCAATTTAAAATGTAAGCTTTTACAGCCTGTTTGAATATTAATATTGTAACATTTAAGTTATTAAATAATTTAACAGAGTGAATCTGTTCAGTAATTTATAGGCCATGGATCTCAATTTCTCATCAGACGAGTTTAAGCAAAGAGACACCAAGCATCAGTGTTTTTAAAGAAGGAAACACGTTACTGTACAGGTGGTAAATAAATGTTTAGCTAAGCCTCATGGCTGTACCAGCGACTGGACTATAGATTTTATGCATGGATTTGGTACCAACACAGGAAAGGATACAGGCCTCACCTGAAATCCTGGCGTGCTCTGGATAGCTGTAGCTCCACTCGTGAGGATTAAGGAGGCAGCTGATCAATAAATTCGACTATGAGCCTGGTCTCATTCCCAACTCATCACATACAGCTGCTTTTTCAGGAACCTTGGTATCGCATTTGGACACGCAGTGTACCCATAAGAGTCATTTTTCAACGTGCGGGGTAGTTCAGCAGACGTATAAAAATCCCTTAATGTCAGAAAGAGACACCAGGAGTCCGTAGTGAAATGTTGGCGTCGTCACTGTTGCTCCTTTTCAGGCAACAAGAAGTTTTTTTTTATGTTATGAAAGTGTGTGTTTTAACCCAAATCATGGAGTAGTTTTGGTGCCTACACCTAAACAAACAGCAAGTGAAAATGAAACTTAAGTCATAAATTATTTAGTATAATTATAAATAATATGCATATATAGTTTTTCCAAGCAATTTCTCATTTTATTGTATTTTTTTCTGAGCAGTATCTGGCACAAGAATTTCCTGTGAGATGATCAAAGTTCTATCTTATCTTTTAAAACAAAACTTCAACACAAAACACGAACCTCAGTCTCCTGGGGGAAAGTTCTGTCACTTACACTGCCACCACCCCTTCAACCTCCTAATAAGGTTCTTTCAACTGCAAAAAAAAAAAAAGTCCTATAAATATATTGACACTGAATACTGATGGGATACAGCCAAAAGATACCTGGTGCGTATCTCAAGATTCCAGCAGCTTTGAAAAAATTACAATGTTTGACAGCCTTGGAATGAAAACTGGTTGAGACTAGTTAATAGTGGTGAGTGAGAAAAAGCACTTTGCAAATTAGTTTTTTCAAACTAGACATTGACGTAATAACCAAAGTAACTCCTGAGTTCTGTAAAATTGACAACAATTTAAAAAAGGTGTCCAACAGAGCAGCATGGGGATCAGACAGGTTGTAAACATTGCAACTGATTATTTCTATTTGCAATTAAATGTGAACGTGAGCACATCCACAATGTTGGTGATAGTCATGCATCAAATCGGAGGTCTAGCTCTAGGAAATCAGTCTGTAAACTGGGAAGGATGTTTATGACAGATGTGGTTTTCTTTCATATAAGGCAGGTTAATTTAGACGTCTTTCTGGCTGGTTGTTGTTCTTGGTCTTAAGCTATATGTTGTGATGTTGCCACATCCCCAGATCTGACCAATCAACTTCATTACAAATTTGGTTCATGTTATTATTGCTCGTAAAAATGAGGCCAAACACATCCAAATTCTGAACTGGAATGATCCTTTAATACTAATCTCTGTGCTTCTGTTTCCCTCTTCTTTCACTCAGCTGACGCTCTGGGCCTTCCTGAACCAGCCAAGGTGCCGTACTCCAAGTTCCAGATGTACCCAGAGGATCTGCTGGTCACCGGGCTGCCGGAGGGAATCTCCCTCCGAAGGCCAAACTGCTTCGGAGCAGCCAAGCTACGCAAGATCTTGGCTGCTAGCAGTCAAATCCAGTTTGTTATCAAAAGGTAAGAGCACATACAGAAAGTATTTTAGTATAAGACGTATCATTTCAGGTGCGTGTTGGTCGTTTTATTAGCTGCATTTCAATGTAGGGATTTAATCACTGATTTGTAAACATTGTGTTTTTCTTGTGTTTGTTTCCAGGCCTGAGCTCTTAACTGAGCAAGTAAAACAAGAGATGCCTTCCATCCCAGTCTGTGATTCAGGTACGTCTCTTTCTTTTTAGAGGTGTTTGGAATGCATGCTTAAAGTTTGAAGGTGTAATTAGGTGAAAAATATCATCAAATTGTCTGATTCCCTTTTGAGGAAGATGGAAAGGCTCTGTGTAGTCATTTAGTTGTATATACAGCGCCCTCCATAATTATTGGCACCCCTGGTTATGATGTGTTACAAGCCTTAAAATAAATTCAATTTTTATTGCAGAAGCATACTCTCACACTGAAAATTGTAGAAAAATGTAACCTTCAACTCAACTCAAATGAATTGTTGGCAAAAGGGGGTTGTACAAAGTATTAACATCAAGGGCTAATAATTGTGGCGCACGTGATTTGATGTAAAAGAATTATTTTGTAATGTGGGATTTTTTTCACACTGAATAAATACACTTGAATTAAAGGTTGAATTTTCTTCTTTTTTTTTCATTGTGGTCCTATATTATTTAGAAAAAGACAGAATTTACTAGAAGCTAAAGAACATCCTAACCAGGGGTGCCAGTAATTATGGAGGGCGCTGTACATATACATGAGTTTTGTTCAGGGAAGTTACCCCAAATTTATTTTTAAATATGAAGCTGATTTGCACGTTAGGCTAATCAATATCTGAGTCACTCCTCTTGGAGGTCAGAAGACAGTTGATCAGTTTCTCAGCCTTTTGTTTCTTCTGCTGTACACATAAAAACACAAAAGGATGCAAAGATGTAGGTATTCCTCATAGTGTAATACTTAAGGGCTTTGAAAATAAAGTAACATCTGCAGACTGTGCAGAAAATTCCACCATCTGGAAGCTCATAATGCAGCTTTAAAGATGCTATTTGTACTGTCCTCTGCGTAGTTGAAATTATGAGGTCATATCCAGTTCATGCGCTATTTTTAACACGCCTCTTCTAAAGAGAAAAGAAAGTCCTTGCAGGGATTTTCCTGCAGCTACGTCTACTTTTTATTTGCAACAAAGCTCAGCTACTGGAACAAGAAGCAACTCTTAACGTCTGTTGGATTCAGTAAATCTTAAGAGATGACAAAAACACAAGTTTAACCTTTAAATGTTTTTCCAAAGAGCTGGACCCCAAGGACGCAACGCCAGTAACAGAGGACACTGCAGCTATTTCCAAGAGACCTGGATTCTCAGGTACATTCCCAGTTTCACCTTCAGTGACCACTTTGAAGCTTAGATTTGGCGCCTGTCATCTGTTTAAACATAAATCAGCTTTGTGCATTGACATTTATCGCCCTCGCTTCAAACGCTAAATGCTGAAAAGAAATCCAGAGAACAAGAGATTTCAAAGTGTCTTCTCTCTCTCCCCCATCTCCAGAGTGTTTGGAGTCTAAGCTGTCCAGGATCGATCTGGCCAACACGCTGCGAGAGCAGGTCCAAGATCTGTTCAACAGGAAGTATGGGGAGGCATTGGGCATCAAGTACCCCGTCCAAGTGCCTTACAAGAGGATCAAGAACAACCCTGACTCGGTCATCATCGAGGGCCTTCCCCCCGGCATCCCCTTCAGGAAGCCCTGCACCTTCGGCTCGCAGAACCTGGAGAGGATCCTGGCAGTCGCGGACAAAATCAGCTTCACCATCACCAGGTGAGAAACCCTGATCACATGATAGCTTTAACTTCTGTTTCCTACTTCCTAACATTCTTAGTAACACTTAAAGGAGACAACTTGTGTTTAGTTGATGCAAATAAGATGAGTCATTATGATCTGCATGTTAGAAAATGTCTCTTAGAATCACATTGGTTAATTGTAGTAAATAAGTTGACAATAAATCATTCAAGTAACTTGAAAGCAATCAGAGTGTATTAATGCCCCAAACTGCACAACACTCTGAAGCTTTCTATGTATGTATGTATTATAATATATTTAAAAACTGATTATTCTAATGTAATTTAATCAGTATATATATGTAATTAATAGATTATAATATCATAATCATCATCATGATTATTATTATTACGATATTAAATTTTGTTATTTTATGGTAAACATATGTATAGAATGATTACATTATCAGCTGAAACCCTAAGATTTTCTATAGCCTACCCAAAGATATTGTAAATAAATCTATCCATAGTTTTTCACCAATTTTAAAACTATTTTAAATAATATACCAACATAGCATATTGGCACATTTTCTTAATTGGCTCTGAATGTAACAGACTTTGCAGATGCACAGCTAACAAACACCAGTAGTGTTTCTATAATGTGTTTTTAAGCACGTTTTGAAAGTATCACATCAGGAAAAAAATCAATAAAAGTGGCCAAATATGAAAGAAAAAACAAATTCTTACACTCCCTCTGGGTTTTGTTAATGAGTTAATGCACATAAGTAGAGATGGAAACAACTTTTCCAAATAAGTTCTTGTCGCAGCAAACATTTAACCCACATGGCTGATCGGCTGTTTCTGCTTCTTTCCTTGTCTTTGTTCCAGACAGCATAAAACATTACCAATACCAGCTGACATGAAAGAATAATACCTTTCCTAATTGATAAGCATTTCAAAGTATGCTTTAAAATGTCCTGCCAGTGATATGGAAACACAGTTAATCAAGAGCAAAAAACTTCCAAAAACCCAAGGTGACCTGTGTGACTCCAACAGTGTCCAAATTAGGTTTTTGTTTAGAGAAAATGTCGGTCGCTCACAGAGCGCTGTGTCAAACCCTTAAGCGCCTGGTAGGTGCTTTTTATTTTCTCCTGTATGAGTGAAATGAGGGCAAACCACAACAAATAACTCTGGTCTTTGTTGTCATAAAAGCAGGTGAACAGATTCTAAAACGCCCTCGACCAGATGACATTAGAGTGCAGCCACTTGCCAAACAGGAAGTTTTTTTTCTTGTTGGCAATTAGTTATTGTATCATTAAATACAATAACTGGAATATGTTAACAACTTGACTGCTTTTCAATGTTTGTAAGTTAATCATTGAAGGTGATTTTAACCACATCCTATTACTTTTTTTGTTTGCAGACCTTTCCAAGGACTTATTCCAAAACCAGGTATGAACACAGTGTATTTTCTTATCAAATGATCTGACTGATCACCCTCTAGCAGTAACATGTAATATCAATATTAATATGTTTTTTCATTAATTTCATCAGCACCTCGACGAGTCACTTTGCTAAAGAAGGCGTACGCCTCCATAAGTGGTGAGGAGAAACTGTTTTTATAGCATCCAAGACTTTCACCGCTGCTGTTTGATCAGGAACTTTAATTTGAACGTTGTCATGAGCGCCTCCTTATCTCCTGACAGATGACGATGACATTAACCGCATGGGGGAGAAAGTAGTCCTTCGAGAACAAGTCAAGGAACTGTTCAACAAGAAATACGGTAAATAGACTCGGAGCGTTGCGTAATTCATCAACTTGAGTTTATGACACTGAATTTGTCGCAGCTTTCTATGAGTTTTTAAAGAACAGGGAGGATGAGCTTCATGCAAGAAGCACTTGTTCTAAGTGCCATAAAGGGTCGACCTAAGATTATTATTATTATTATTATCTACTAACCAGTTTTCTCTTCGGGCTTTCGCCACAGAGGAGATCCCACTTTTTTACATAAACGTTCTAAAGCCTCAATCAGACTTAATTGGGAGGTAACTCAAATCTAAAACTATGTAAACCATTATTATGGATTTAATTATTTAATTTGACTTGACAACTTTAATATTTCATTTGTTGGTGGAAAATAATTATTGACCGTCACATTTTTCTCACAATATTTGTCATTAATGACACCATTTCTTGTGCTGCTTCACTCTGATGACGGTTTGTGAAAGGTTTTACAGTTCTTCAGTAACATTTCCTTTTACTTCCCTTTGTTTATTTATTCATTTATCTCCGTCTACCCACAATGGTTTGTGTATGTGTGTGTGTATGATAATATACATAATCAAATTTAGCCCATGGGCTAATAAATGAATCAATGGCTAGTTAAATTAATAAACAAGGAAAAGTATAGACAATGTTCTTCTTGCCTGTAGCGTTTTTTAATACCTAACATACAGTGTAGTCGCTAAATGATTGCATGGCCAGATGTGCTACATACATAATGCATCTGCACCACTGGCTCCGTGGCTGGATGTGGACCCCCCCTCCGGGATCTTATGGTACAGTCCAGTCACGAACGCAGAAATACAAAAACTGAACAGTTCTGAAGCAAAAACCCAAACATAAACAATACAAATTAGACCGAGAGACAGTTACATATATGTGAAATAAGAGGAAAAATGGACAATGAAATAAATTTTAAACCCATTTTTCATTTGATTAATTTTGACTGAATGGAGCAAAGAGCTGGTTTGTGTTTCCCTACTGACATTGTTAAAGTTGTAGTGCTTTTGTTTGCTGATTTTCAATGACAGGTGTGTTGAAGGTGACATTTTTCTCAGAAAAATCCAGGCTAATAAAACAAGTTTAGGTGAATGGACATCCCATGTAAGTGCAAGGCGGCTGGAAATCAGCATCACACGCTTGAGGACACCGCTGTCGCTCCCCTGGTGGATTGTGCAGGGGCTGGGTCCTGCAAGGGTCTTTATTTTTTCAAAATTTATCTCCCTTGTCTAATGATAAACTACAACCTTCAATTAAATGATGAGAGCGTCTTCAGTTCACTGCAGATTTACTGCTTCAATCAGATGTAATAAACCGAGCTGCCCAGGAGCCACTAATGGTATGAGTAGTGTACAATCCCTTCATACATACATTTGGCAGTGACGTGCGTCATCCTAATTCATCAGTTTTGACAGACCTTAACAGTCTCAGACATGTTTTCTGAGGAGGATTCCAGTAAATCAGACAAAAGGAGAATTGTAGCTTCCACAGTCTTGGCTTCGTGGGCATATCACGCCCTCTCTCTTCCTTCTTTCACGTCTCTCTTAAACTCCCTCATGAATAAAGGCCCCAAAAATGTAAAACGATAAATCAGCATTGCACACTTTATCGGACCTGATGACAATCTGAGTGTGACCAAAACATTATCTACCTAAATGTGTGCAGCCATTATTCTATTTCATCAATAAAAACCTGCCCACAAATGGAGCAGAACGGGTAGCAGTTTCCGATGGTGTCAGTTGTACAAATTACCACTTTCAGGCACGTTTCATGAATTTGCAGCTGCTTGTGAACGGTTGACATTTATCAATTCAATTTAGAACTGTTAAAGTTTTGCTGAATCAGACTTGGAACTTGGAAAACAACAGAAGTACAAGAAAAGAAAGCAACATTTAGGATGAGAGACATAAGCGTTACTGCATGAGGCCCATTGCGTTGCTGCCTTACAGCGGGGCTAAAGGGGTTGAAAACCAATTTACCTTATTTACATCTATATATGGTGAGATGATATCTTAGAAGACATATCATGAGTGAGGCTGGGCACTGCAGCGTACTGATGGCAAACCTGTGGAAGCAATTCTGTCAACCTATAGAGGTGTTTTCGACCTATAGAGTTGATCTGCAGGTCTTTCTCTATCATTATTCTTACTCAGGATTCACACATGTATTGCTGGCTGACTCCTATATGAGCTTATAAAGAAAAAATTTTCCCTGCAAATGTAAATAATAAGAAATAATGAACAATTAAGTTGTTAATTCATAGTTAAGCTATGATGGTAAAATGGATTCAAGGGCTTCAATCATGCAAAATTCAGCTTTTTTTCCCCATTTTAAGTATGAAATGTGTGCAGCCTGAACAGCAGGTTAATGCAAACCTACCATTGTGTGGAGTAGAGGAATTTTACAGTGTTATTGCAGAGTTGTGTGTGAGCTGGTGTGCTCAGGCTGCACCCAACTGTTAGGAACGAGTAAAGTAGAATTACATTAAAGTTATTTTAAGGCAAGTATATGTTTTTTTTTAAATTGAAAAACCATCTAAATATGTACCTTTGATACACATTTAATCAATGACTTGAAAGGGACTTCTAAATGAACTTGTATGTTTTGGCACTCAGCAGTGCTCGCTATCTTTCTGCATGCTGCAGTGTGATTAACAGCTACTTGTAGTTTCCCTGTGAATCTGCTCCAGGCTAAGAACCTGGGCGACATCACTCTAAAGTATGTACAGCAGCACGGCAGCACCTTGGAATAATTAGCTTCATATATTCACTGTGTTTCGCCTCAGGCAGTCCTACACGCTCTTTTCTTACAGTCAGACGTAAAAGAAGGAATAAAACACTTACTCACTACACACATTTCACACCTATAATATGTCAGCTAAAGTCATGAGTTTCCACTTTATTTAGAGGACATTGAAGGTGTAATTAATTTTTTGTTCACAGGACAGACAAACTGTGTGTATGTATGTGTGTGTGTTGCTGATGGTATTGTTGTTGTGTTTAGGTGAGGCTCTGGGCTTAGACCGCTCCGTCGTGGTCCCATATAAGCTAATCCGTGGCAGTCCAGAGTCTGTAGAAGTTAGTGGCCTTCCAGACGAGATCCCCTTCCGCAACCCAAACACCTACGACATCGTGTGCCTGGAGAAAATCCTTCAAGCCGCAGATAAAATAACATTCAACATCAAGAGCCAGCTACAGTGAGTGCAGAGACACCTGAATATTCAGCAGCCTGTTCGCTGTCACCACACTGTATATTTCAGCGGGAATTTAGGGTTTTGCTTCTTGGTAGTTAAGCTCATTATGGTTTATTTATGCTTTGGATTTAAATCCAGCCTCTGAGATGTCAAAGAATAAATCTTTCCCCGGCAAATGTAAATAATAAGAAATAGCGAACAATATTTTGACATTGAAGCAGTTAAGCTATGATGAAAGAATGGAGGCAAAGGCTTAAATCATGCAAAATTCTCCCTTTTTCCCCCTTTTTCAAGTGTGAAATGATAGCAGCCTGAACAGCAGGCTAATGCAAATTACCCCCTTGTTTTGTTAAAGTATAAAAGAATACTTATTTTGATTGCGTCTCTGAAAACAACCTGAAATGACCCAGGCTTTTCTCTCTCCCACAGGCCTTTTGCAGAAATCTGCAGCCAGGCTTGTAATACAGGTAGGTGATGTTTAGGTTCCCTTCCTTTTATGGAAGTAGAGTTCTGTGCCATCGGCGCTGCAGAGTAACAACATTGACTTCATGTCTTCAGTAGGAACAGACGCCTCCACTAATCGACGAAAGCGCAAGAGAGTTCAGGAGAGCAACCGAGTACCTGCCTCCTCTGATCTGGGGATATCAACCAATCAGATTCCAGTGATGGTACGTTAAGAGGGCTTCTTTTCCTTATCAAAGGTCGTGATAAATTAGTGATTATTAGTGTAATGTGATGCATGGTAGGTCACCAAACTGTCACCTGGGTTGAACATCTGTTCAATTCTTACTAGTCGTGTAATAAATCATGTTGCACAAAAACAACTTAGAGAATGTCTTAGCGAGAAACAGACTTCAGCAGTGTGGGATTTAGTTTGGAGGCAAAATCAACCACCGTGCTAAGAGGAGTTAGCTTTAGCATCACAAAACTTCCAAAAGCTGCGCATTTGTCCCAAACATGATCAAGATGAATATTGAACCTTTTTCTTATTTAACAACATTTTGATCAAGTGTCTAACAGATTTATCAGCCATATTACATATTAACTGTTACCCTCTGCAACCCAAGTGCACCGTATTAGCGAACTAACATTAGTTTAGTCAGTCAGATTGTTCAATTAGCTGTTTAACGTGGCACTCAGTGAGTGCAAATACTAAGTAACAACTCATCTCTTCTTCTTTGTGTGGGGTGTACATCATCACTCAGTTCGAACAGATGTTTCAAGCGCTACATGAGACTTTTGTGATTCCCTGAGTATCAGAATTATTATTGTAATGAGTAGGAATTTCCTTTAATTCCCCGTTTAAATTAGTGTGTAAATATTGAATATATGCAAAAAGCACTCTTTTTTTTCTACAGCAGCAGTATTCACACTTTAATTTCCTTCTTCACACATATAAAAAATAGTATTTGTAAGAATGTGTTGCCTAAAATACCTCTAGAGGCTTGAAAAGTAGCATTATGTAGGCAGCATAGTATAGAAAATGATTACAGCCCTTCTAAGTATATTTAAGTCAGTAATAGGTTCTTATTTCTATTTAGCAAATTAACAAAAACGCTTACAATATATTAGTATTTATAACACTGGTATTTCTTTATATAAAAACCACTTTCCTGGGAATGATGGATGAGTGAACTGCACTTCGATGTCTACATTGTTGATTCTTTGGAGTTGGGTTTGCTCAGGATGAACAGCGCCCTCTAACTCCTCTGTGCTGCAACTCCATCCTGTAAATGTCCCTCTCAAATCTGACCTGATGGCTAAAAATGTGAGGGTTAACAGTGTTTGACAGATTTTTGATCATATAAGTGTTGAGCACAACCATAACTCCACGTAGACAGAAGGAGATGCAGGGAGCTTCATCTCAACCACAAGTTGTTACTAAGAGGTTTTAGGCTTTACCAGTTGGCAGAATTAATCTTTGACCCATTATTGTTGCAAAAGTTGTGACCATTTATCATAAAATCTGGAGCTCTTGCAGTATTTTCTGTCCAAATTTGTATAAAAATAGAGCTCCAACAAACTGTATAATTTAGGACAGGGCTTAGACACATGAGCATAGGAGGCAGGAAGAACCGATCACAAAGTGCATCAACATTAAGTTATATTTTTGCAAGTTTAACTGTAGAGGAATGTCAGCGTTGTAGCGCCTTGAACTGCAGCGCACGACTGTGTGTTTAACTGTAACTACTAATATTAACACCGGTTTTGAGGCAAGGTCAACAGCATCTCTGTAGTAATAGAAGCATTTTCTCCACCATTATGACTGACTTTTTTCTCTGTTCTAATGTCTCTGTGCCTGCAGCAGTGGCCCATGTACATGGTGGACTACAGCGGAGTGAATGTGCAGGTTCCCGGGAAAGTCAATTACTGAAGGACAAACCAGGACTGCTGCAAAGGGATAAAAGGAGGAGTTTTGACAATATTCACGACTCCCCCCACATGCGACACTAACACTTTATCAGCGTGCTAAGACTAAACAATCTCTCCGGTCTGACTATAGAGAGCTGCAGGTTTGACTCTGTGAATGATGTCCTGAGCGTTGAGGAACAACAGAATGTATGTGGATCAAAACGTTGCAGGGCAAAAAGCTTGGCTTGTTTTCCACCTCCTGCCTCCACACAGTGCAGATGGGACAGCTTTCAGTTTTTGTTTTTCTTCTGAAGCTCATCATGGCAGTAATTTTTTTTTTTTTTTTACAAAGCTGAAAACACTACTAAGGTCATGTTTTTGCCCTTGCATTTACAAAGTGTCCATCCACTGAGTCATGTCTTGGATCCAGCATTTGGTTGCAATGTATTACTGACAAAAAATGTCTTTGATAACGATCTGGTTCCATATTATTCAGATATTTTTACTTTTTATTTATTATATTTATTGAAATATAACATTATGTGCAGGGATGTAAAATATATTATTCTGTTATACAGCTCTTTGAGGAACAACACTAACACAGATGCTACTAGTCACTCTGTAACTACAGGTAACCGCTGATATTAAATTTAACAGCAGCAATGAAGTGTCTTAATTGGGAGTTGGGGCGACAGCAAGACATCGGAAATTAAAGGAGGCAAAATGGACTTGAAGTTTGCCCAACAGGGAAAATCTCTGCTCACATAGCAGCAGTAACTACCTGCAGTAAAAGCAAGACCCTCAGTAAACAGCCTTTTTATGTTAGCACTACATTAACAATATGTAAAATACGTCATTTAAAAGTCAGCCTGAATGTATCATGTAAAGAAAAGAATGGTATGTTATTCTGCGATGACTGTCTCTGGACTAACGATATTTAATATGCTGTACCTTAACGCCAATTAGGCCTTTGAAATAAAATGTGTTGCCTTGCACTTTCATTTTGTTGGGAGTTTGTTTTTGATGAATTTCTCAATCAGCTTCAGTCTGAACGTCTGTTAACTTCTTATAGAGTAGATCAGGCAATAATTGGCTCTAATAATTTCTAATAATTTCTCTTGCTATTGGTTAGCCTCATTAGGTTTTTGAAAATTGAGTGGGGAGAGTTTGTATGCTGCATTTTAAACCATTATTTTTCAACAAATGTGTTTGAGGACAGACTATTTATGGCCCTTTTGCCATTGGATACTTCTGTAACTTCACCGGTGTCATCGCTTCATGGAAAGGTAAGCTACCGTCGACACATTAGCTGCTAGTTAGTTAGCAAAGGGTAGTCAGTTGTCACGCCTCATGAATAAACCCCAGATCTATTCATTATTCTTTTCATTTACTTTTATTTTTAAACAATGGTTTCCTCCTACAAGGCCTTCTGGTTGAGGACTGTGTCATACAACATGGTGTCTCTTGCCCACATCAAGTTTAAAATTCAACATCCACTAATGCCAACCAGACACTATACAGTCTATCGTCTTCATTGTGCATTTGTTCATATCATCATATCATATGGTCCTCAGTACAACTCAGTAATTTTATGAATATTATAAATTCATTGGCTTTGAAAGTTGTGTAAATGCCTGTCTAATACTCTTAGCAGATAATGCTAACAATGCTATTTTGGTGATAGCAGAAAATGTTCCTGCAGTACGGTACCTTTAATACTACATAAAAAGGAAATGCTTTGCTACAGCAATATCGTATTTTTCAGTCTTGCTTTTTTAGATATTTTATATTTATTTTATTTTGTATGGCAGATTGACTTTCTAAGTTTTTATCCTGTTTTCTGTGCGGTAAAGTGCACTTCCTTGAATGACCACTTGAGGCTACCTCCAAAAGTGAGTCAATCGCGATCGACCATCATGTTAAAATGCGTAACTTCATAGCAGAAATAAACATATTTACAGCCTGGTACAAAAAGCAGTTTTGGTCTGTATAGCTAATTTTCCCTTTCATGACAACTGTACAAGAGGTGAATTTAAATATAGTTCTCCCATTTCAATTGTATTAAGGCTGAAACTCATAGTTCAGGAAACTATGGGTCACATCACAGAGGATTCATCCATTTTTTTCTAAAGCCTACACTTACAACATGTAAAACAATACTTATATTGTGCTATACTAATCCACTTGTTTGATTTTATTAGATAGATGTAGCACAGACTGCATCTTCTTGAAGAGTAAATGATGAACTTACTGTGTGATTTTCCACATGCAGATGCCCAGTCTTTTTTATATTAGCGTGCAACAGAAATCATGTGGCGTTTTACTGCAGGACACTGTGCAGCCCGTGTTTTTCACCCTTGTTATCCATAACTCTTTACTTCCTGCTCAGGTAACTTGAACCCAAAGCGCTGCTGTGCACTTAAGAGTCCATTAAGACAGAGTCAAAGTGAAATTCCATGCCAAGCGGTCGTGTTCTCCTCTTAACATTTCCACTACAAATACATGTTTGAGTGCTTAAAGAGACATTTATTCAGCAGGAAGCGATGGGTTCAAGGCCCGCAGCTAGAAAACAGTGAAACTGCTAAGAAGTCACTGAGCCATTCACTGAACACACAGGACATACATAAATAGTGACCACTGTCTACACCTTAAAGGCCTTGAAAACACATTTTCTCTATCGGCTTCTTACTATAAGTGATGGGATCCTGCAGAAACACAGTTCTGGCCCAGAGGAGTTTCCTTTTTATACATAAGAGGTGTCCATACTTGTGTTTTTTAAAAGCTTCTCTCAATGGGATGTGCAGTAGTGGGATTAGCTGATGCACTGAGGGTAAATGATGATGCCACAGTCTTCCGTGCACCAATCAAGATTGAGAAGCACTTGAATTTAAGTGTCACGACAGCTGTTGCAATAGGAGGCGCCGGTTTGGTTTCCTATCACGGTGCCGACCCAGAACGACCCGCAGCGCCGCCTGCTCAGGGCCAATTTTAAGCTGTAAGGTTGGCTGGCATTTAAGCCTATTAGCAAAACCAAAGTCACTCCGCGGCAGGTGACTGATGCAGGCTGGAAACTCAGCTTGACTTGCACTTGACCCGGCCTTCATAATTTTTTGCTAATTTGGTGAGATGCTTACGTATGCTGCCAGTCCGCAGCCAATCAAATCTCATCAAACTGCACCCACGCAATCCTGATGAGTTTTTGTGTTACGCTCTTAATAAATACCAACTAAGACTGGCTTTTTCCAAACTTTATGAGGCTTAGGGGTCTTGATTGGGGGCGTTTTTTATTATAAACACTGGCGGGAGATTATAAGCAATGACGCAGACAGCTCCTGCTAAGGCTACTTACATCAGACATACGACTGATGCTGCTTCCCCAGGCTCATCATCCCGCCACAATTACCGCCTCAAACTACCAAAGAGGTGCTCCAGTCTACGTTCAAACCCTCGTCACTGATTTCCAAAGTGGTAACCAGGGACCAGTCGCTGCTTTGTCTCCCAGTTTAGGAAACATCTTCCTTTAAACGCATATTTGTGTGAGTTCTTGCTCTTCTGTTTGGATAATTGAAAGCTGTGTTTAAGGCTGATCATCTCCAGGTGTTGCTCATGTGTCTGGGGACAGGTTTTGGATTAGCTCGGGTGTTTTTGTCATTTTTTTGTTTCCTCTCCAGGATTCAGTGAATGGCGCTTGAAGGTCAGCAAAGCAGTGAGCTGACCTGATGTGCATAGTAATAAAATTCTCACAATAGCAGCACCTCAGTGGCTTTTTAAGTGTAGCAAACAGTCACTATAATCAGTCCAGTGGGGCTAGCGGTAAATGCTCAGCAATATCTGTTGAGACATTAAACTTTGGTGCGAAAACTTTGCCTTTTCTTGTTTTATCTACTGTGCTATTGCAGATTTTCTGTCTTAATTTTCTCGGTGCCTTCTCTGGACACGATTAGGTGCATGATGGTTAATCTATAATGCTACAGAAAACCATCTACAGAGGGCCATTAGCTCTGATGATCACTCTGAATGGTTGGCAATACGAAGCCATCTACGAGGACCCCGAAGTGTAAAACGCTACAATATTCACCTGCACATTAAAGGATCATAAGCCCACATCGCCGATTATTTCATATTCTTTTCACAACCCTGAACATCGGATCAAAAACATCACAAACGGATTCTCGGTAGCAGATGAGCATCTTCAACAAGTCAGACACAACTCATTTTGCATTATTTCTTTATTGCAGATTTCTTTATTTTTTTCTCAATTTTGTTTGTATACATGTCAAGACTCAGTTGAGCAACTTGTACTGCAGTACTGTGAGCAGAATAATGCATGTGAATACAGGAGGTTTGCGGCCCGCGGGAACATTAATACGCTCGCCACGGCTCCACATGTCTTGTTTAATCAAGACGACTTTGATGACCTTGATTGTCACACTGAAAATTTTTCTTAACCGGAGCTTCTTTTATTTATTTTTTTTTTCCCCTTCTTTTAGTCGGTCCTTCGCCATCTGTTCAGACAAAAGAACTGCGGCTATATACGATGTAACCTTGTCCCTTCTCACATACATGGCAACACTAACATATTAAGTGACAAAAACAATGGCTGCAGAACGCCCCTGGGCACAGATACTGCAAAACATGACAGATCACCATGTGAGTGCGTCAGACATCTGCCTATCAAATTGTGTTAGGGAATTAAATATACCATGGTCAAATCAGAAGTGGTGTTAAATGTTGTAAAAAACAAAAAAAAATCACAATTTTATTTATGGCATTTGTGGTCACAACTTGTTTTTTTCACATACTTTTGTTTCATTCATATTTTTTTTAAATTTATTTACAACAGTAAAGTATTGCCTCTTTTCATCAAATAGGCTAATATATACTGACTTTGCTACTTGAAGTTTCAGTGTGTCGTTGTGCTAAACACAACAGTTTTCAGCAGAAACACTTGGACTGCATGAGTTCCCAATTTGAAAACAAGTTAACTGCCCTTTTACCAGGAAATCACACATCTTCTCAGCTAAATGCACTGTCAGAACTAAAGTGCTTCATGAGATTTTTATCCCCAGCGTAAGCTCCCATTCTCTCGGAAACCGAACAAGGGGATACAGATGAGGCTCGTTGGGAAAAAAACACAAAAACAATCTCCAGTTTATGGAGGGCTGATGAGAGAAGCTCAGAGTAAGTGGAGCCCCATTTTTTTTTTTTTTCTGAGTTCAATCTCTCGGAATATGTGATGAGCAGAAATGTGGTGGAGCAAGAACCATTCTCAGCAGACAGGCTCCTTCCACAGAGGATTCAAGACCTTTATTTAGCTCACTTTTCCCCTTTCGCTCACTCGATGAGAGTTGGGTAGACGCTGACGTTATTAACAGACAGAGGTTGCAGGAGGTCCACCTGGTCACAGAGGAGGATTTGGAAGGGTTAACTCAGTGGTTAGCAGTGAGTGGAAGTGTGTGAAGCTCGGAGCTGTGACCTAGCTGCTGCCGCTGCTGCTTCCTGGAGGTTTGAGGCAGTCCTCTGTCACGCCCTGAGAGGCCAGCTCAGACAGAACATTGTCCAAATAGTTGGGGTCAGGGTAGCCGTGGCCCGACAGGTTGGACATCATCTCGGTTTTGTGGTGGATGCCGTTCCACACCACCGTGTCGGGTTCGCCAGTGGTGCTGGATGTTCCCACGGTGAAGATAAGACGACGCATCCACGCCACCTTCAGCAGCTCCAGGACCTTTTAACAGAGAGACAAATGTGAGGTGTGTTTATGTGTGTAGTTTAATATTGAAACAACCATCTGACCATCATTTTGGTTACGGATTTGTCATTTAAGGCCAGCTTCATACTCATCCACAAGGATGTAACTGTTTACACGATTTTTAGCCAAGTCTGCAAGAGTTCATCCAGATCTCTTCACAGTCATCCATGCGCTAAATTCTCTGCTTTCTCATTTTTCACCAAGGCTGGAGTCTCCAGGTCAATATGTTCTCATCTTATCAATTTGTAATGGGTTAGAAAACCACTTCTGTTGCTTTCAGAAGGAGAAAAGTGCTCCATCAACAGCTTTCTGGGATTAATACATTATTTTTGTCAGCAGGAAAAACAGACTACCTGCATTTTGTCAACTTTGAACTTAAACAACCTAAAGGACACTGCTGGGTGTAACTTCTTTAATGTTTACGTAGTCAGCTCTAAACTAATACACACCATGTTGAAGAAGCTGTCAGTGCTGCTGAACGTTGTTAAAAAAATGACTTATGAAGAAGATAACCAGATTAATCAGTCATGGCATAATGGTTTACTGCATTTCTGTCCTGGTATACCGTTACATTGGAATATTACTTTTTGACATGTAACAAACAATAAGGAAATAAAACAAGAAGAACCAGGTACAGCAGATCCTCACTAAGCTTAGTAAACAAAGATCCATACTATATGTCTGGAAAGGAGAAGAAAGAAGCATGCACTTAAATGGACCCGTCTCCACAGTCACATATAAATCAAATAATCACTTCAGTATTTATTCTGTACACAGACAGTGTCCCTGTTGCCGCTGCTAATCCACCAGCAAGTGTCACACTGAAGTGTAATCAAGCACCTTCTTCATCCCAGCGTCTCTCAAAGACCATCTTTTTGTACTTTCTGAGCAGATTTATATTTATACTTTGAGTTCAACATCTAAGTCACCCCACAAATTGAAACACACACACTCTTCAGAGCGATAAAACCAGTGTTTTTTTTTTTTTTTTTTTTTAAATAAATCAAATTTATCTCTTAAGTTATGACCCGACCTCTCTGTCTGAGCACATTGTTTGTTGCCAGTAAGTGAACTCTTTCTTGCTTTAGCCGTGAGGGCTTAAATTCCACCAGCTCCATAAATTTCAAATCTCGTAATTGCATTATCCTTTGGGTTTTTGCAGCTTTGGTTAGACAATTTGAAGGTACCACAATGGACTTGTGATGAACATTTTTGGACGATTTAACAATTGAACAACACAAGGAGAAAATAAGCGTCTGTAAACTGAAAATAATGGTTTGTCACTGCTGTGTGTTGGTTTATCCAGCCAGCCGGATGAATGAACGGCTCAACACATCCCATATAAGCTTTATATGTGCTGTCATCTGCCATTGGAAACAGGAAGCTAAAATGGGATTACGCAACTGCCTTTCATCACGACACACATGTTGTGTGGCTGATGGAAGTGAATAGCGTTCCCTAAACATTACTCTGACTTTAACTGGTGTGAAGCTCCTGCTGTTCACGGCACTGTAGGACAGGCTGTGTGTCCAATTTGGGGATATTTTCATTATCTCAAATCCGTGCAGTACAGGCTGCATCCCACCAGGGACTCTGATGATGGAAGTGAGTCTGAGGCACAGCGCAGATAAACTACAACAAATAATTCAATCCAATTTTCCATTAGCGAATTACATCAGAGATTATTTATAGAAGCTCAAGTGTTGAGCTGCAGTTGGAGATGAGCCACTGATTCACCATGGAAACAGCACAACTTTATAATGAACACAAAATATTCACAACTTAATTACAATCACACATTACAACCCCGGTGGAGCATTATGCAGCGTTTTGGATGAACAGTATTGTAGTTGCATGTACCTGATGTGACTACATTCATTGGTCGTACTGTGCCACATGATGATGAAATGCTGAGATTTATTCCTGGGTGGCCAGTGTGGGACGGTGCGAGTGGACACGGACAGTTAGAGCAGCGATAACTTTGGTACGAGGTGCAATCAAAAAGTTGGGAGTATGTGACTATAAAAAGAAAAGACGATCCCCTACAAAGTAATACTTTTGTGCAGAATACACCGCGCAGGCAAATTTAATTTTGGGCAAGAAAAAAAAAAAAAAGGGAGAATAATCTGCAAGTAAGAAAAGTGGGGAGCGACGGTTGTGTTGTGGCCAAAAACTTGTGCTGGCAAATGTTAGCAGCTGCCACAGCTGAGGCTGATTGCACCGAATGTTTTCCCTCAAACACCTCAGGATGTTACAGGAGAAGTCAGCACGGATGGTCAAATTCAATGTGCACAATCAACTGAATGATGTTTGAATCATGACACAGGAATTTGTACGCAGTAGTAACATAATCTGAACTTTATGAAGGTATTTCTATTTAACTGTAGTGCAGATGTAACGCCTGCACAGAGAGAGCGGACGTGTGTTCCTGTTCTTACCTTCCTCCCCTTGTCGTTGTCCGGTAGGAAACAGAAGCGAGGGAAGCCTCTGCAGGTGTACGGCTGGCCCGGGTTGGGATGCTCTGGGCCCTGGTGGAGCGGCACAGAAATTGACTGATTAATGGAAAGCGATAAAGTTTAATACTACACATCGGCTCGGACAATGAAATAATCTAATAGCTGCTTTTGTAGATGGTTAACAGTAAACCAACAGCTCAATACAAATCACATTTAAGTTCTGGTAACTTGAGATCGGTGGAGAACACACGGCTCTCTGCTGCAGTTCATCTTCGGTCAGGGTTGTAGCAGGACACGGGAAGAAATTAGGCTTTTCCCAGAAGAATGTAATAAAGGAGGTGACTGTGGCTCTATTAGGTGGTAATTTAATAATTAATACTGTTTTTTTTTTTCTCTCGAGATGATAACTACACCTCCTGTTTATCACATGTAATTTGTCCAGAGTGCAGACGTACCTGTATCCCAGGCGGGATGCTGTAGATGATCTGGATGGTGCCACAGTCTGGGTGTCCCGGCAGTGACTGGGCGATGCTGTAAATCTCCATCTTGCCTTTGGGCTGGGTCCCGGTCTTCTCCCCGTAGATTGTCTTACACGAGGGGCACTGCAAGCTGCCGTCCTGAGGAAAAGACACGAGCAGGGACCCTCGTAAACTGAACCGATCGAAACAAACCAGGTAAGTGCTGATCAAATATCCATTGATCGACTTTTGTTTGGCCATTCCTTCTGTCACCGAAACACTGATTTGTCTGAGCAGTTTTTAGGGATGCTTTTTTATGTACGGCATGATGTAGTTATTTGGCATTTGGCTTTAACTCTACAGCTTAAGATTGTCGTAATAATTAATTTTCAGTGGTATGAATATTTCATGAAGTCCCAAAAACCTTGGGACAACCAACATTCACTTTGCTGAGAGTTACATGAGAAGATCGGTTCAGTTTTCGTGTCAGTGTGAGGATAATGAAACTACATCCAGCAACGTGTTAGCTTAGCATAAATATTAGGAGCAAAGAGAAACGGCTAATGAGTTTAAACATGCCGACGCTTCAAGATGACTAATAAAATGAAATCATCCGTCAAATCAAGTCAGACAGGAAAGGAGGAGATGTTTGGAGGTGCAGCAGTTAGTCAGCTAAACAGGAAGAACATTAATCAGCAACTATTTTTACTGATATAATGGTTGAAGTCAGTTTTTTAAGCAAAAATGCTAAATATTTGATGAGTTTTAGGTTCAGAGAATTCATTCTGTCTTTAAGTAAAGTGAAGGGTTGGTCAGAAAAACATCTAATGGCGTAAACCTGAGCGCTAAGAAAGTGTAATTTTTCATTGTTTGTATTTTGATATTTTATAGACAGAACATTAGAACATTAGAACTGGAGATTCATCCATAATGAAAATAACTGTTAGCTGCAGCCCTGTTGTATTACCACAGAGGTCACACACTTTTTGTCTACCAGCTGTCTCGTGACAGAGTGGAAGTCTTGTCAAACCAGTGACTATTTAAGATAAAGAACAAGAATGTTTCCCTAAAATGTCAAGACTATTCCTTTAGGACAACCGCTCCATCACACTGAACATCATTTGCCTTCTGTCACACTAATTTACAGACAGTCTGTACACATGACGGCTTCACGCTACAATGTGACTTTGACAATAACAATTTGTCCGCAGCCCTGTACCTTAGTTCCGTTATTGTACATGGCCAGCATGCAGAGCATATGCAGGGTGTGTCCGCATTTGATGAATTTTCCCACAGTGTCTGGCAGGATGCTCTGGCCTCCCTCCTCCGTGGATGGTGTCTCGTAGCCGGATGGATTGGACAGTTGATCCATGCAGATAATACAGTCCTGAGGGGGACACAAGGAACTCTGTGTTTACTGCAAAACGACACAGTGCAAACTCATTTGTTTATCTATTGTAAAGTCAGCAATAGTGTGAACAATCTGTGGGAAACGTCTCTATTTATGTTGCTGTGAGGTCACACTTCAGCACTTGACGATACAAGAGAGTAGAAATTATTATTTTATGTCTTTCATATCTGGAAAGAGAAAAGTACTTACCTCATCTGGCACGCCGGCCACCACCTCCATGTAGCGCTGAATCACCTCCTCGGGTCTCTGAGACGAGGCTGAAAGAGGGACAGAAGGAGAAAATGCAAAGTAATGAACAAGCTCCAACAAAGCTGCCACACAAAAAGGAGATTCTGGTGACATGGGATAAAAATGATTTTCTTCAGAATGACCAGTACTTCACAATCTCAATTTAGAATTATAGTGAAACATTTGCCATGGAAGCTGGTCCTGTAACCTCTTCATATATTCAAAAAAGCGTGTTACAACTACTGTAAACCGTGCAAATACATACAGCACAAAGACGGAGTGAACGCATGAAGACAGAATGAAGCACACAGAGTTGATGGGCAGCATGAGGGATGGATACAGACACTGACTGCATCTCGCTATCGTTCCCTTTCGCACACATGTTGAGTGTCAAGTCTGTTTAGGAAGCAAAAATTCTGCGAGCTGACTGCACGGCTCACCTTCAATCGTCATTCTGAGGATATCGCACAAGACAGCTCAATTTCATTCCAGATTCTAAGAAATTACAAGGTTGGCTAAATCTTCCCAGCTGAGAAATGAGACCAAAAATAAAAAAAAAAAGTCTTCATTGATCTGTTTCCAGACGTAAACACTTGCTACGCTCCCTACGTCTGATATGATGCTTTCTCCTGTTGATTTCAAGTGAGTTGGGAAAGTGGCAAACAATGAGAGTGGAAGAAACATAATCTGTGGTCATGACAACGCAGAGATGAGGGGGGGAAAAAAAATAATTTAAAAAATCAGGCAGAAACAAAAAGGCAGCAATGAAATGAAGTTCATTACACGGATGAGCGACAAAGCACGGAAGACAATTCAAATTAGCCGAGCCGTGCCAAAACACACAGCTTTTTTGTTTTGTTTTGTTTATTTGAGTGTATTAACGAAAGTCCGTTTAATACACACCAAACCTGACTGATATTATACAACAGCTGATGATTGTTTTCATTACTAGTTAACCTTCTTACTCTCCTGGTTAATTATTTGGTCTATATAACATCAGAAAACTGTGCAATGCTTTCGAGAGCCCCGAATGTCTCGTTTCGAAGCTGAAACCGTTGACTTTTAGCCATTTTTGAGCGCAATTGTTGCAGCTGTGTACTGCAGCATCAGCTTCTGCACCAAAAATTCAAACGTGAGTGAACACACGGACGGTGATTTGGTGATGGATACACGAGTGACAAATGGAATTAAAACTTTAGATTAAAAACTTAGAAGAAGTGCTGCTACACCCTGAGTTCCCAGAGCAGCTTCAGTGCTTCTTGGCAGGATATTCCCTCATTCCTTTCTTTCTCTTTTTGGAGGAATCTAGTGACTGTGAAGGCCATTCCTATCATCACCCTGCGTCTGCATTTCTTGCTTCTCCACTCATTTATTCAGGTTTTTCCTTTACTTTGCCCCCCCCCCCTCTGTACAGAAATGTGGTTAGACTTGAAATAACTCTGTCAAAGATGGAAGTTTTGCTACGTATTCTAATGCTGCATTTACACAAATGAAAGCAGTGCTTGCACCAGTCCACTTTTTTCACCTTCTTCTGTGAAGATGGTGCTGCTTCTTGCATCTCTGAGAGCTGAAAAAAAAAGACTAAAGAGATGAACTACTTCAGCAGAAAAGCCACTTAACAGCTGTCTGAGTCTTACAAAAAAAAAAATCAGGTAAAAGTACATTTACTGGCTGCACCAAATGCAAAAGTGGATTAGTGTAGGCACGCCTGATCGACACGTGAAAACAAATGAAAGTGAGTTGATGCAGGATGAAATGATCCTCAAGCCTGTGGAGATGAAAAGTGGACCAAAAGGACAATGGCGGAGGAGAAAGAGGTGGATTCAGGGCTGGTGGCGTGGTGGTAGCTACCTCTCCTGTGCTGCCTCTTTGCTCTCCTAACTGAACTGCTGCTGCTGCTGCTGCTGCTGCTGCTGTGGGGCTTGCTGGGCCTGCTGGCTGGGGGGAGGAGAGGAGGAGGAAGAGAGAAAGGAGGAGCAGGTTGCTGCTGCTGCTGCTGCTGAAGCTGCTGTTGTTGTTGTTGTTGTTGTTGTTGTTGTTGTTGTTGTTGCTGCTGCTGCTGCTGAGGGAGGGGGGCAGAGGTGAAGTGCACGCCGAGTCCCACTGCTGACATCAAAATGGAGGCCATGCCTGGAGCGGGGTGGGGTTAGGGTAGGTAGGGTGGGGTTGGTTGGAGGCGGGATGGGGGCAGAGTGGGGCAGGTGAGAGCAAGTGGAGATATGCAGGAGTAGAAAGGAACAAATCAAAGGTATGAGAAATGTAGCAGCAGCTGAAGCTTCCACTGCGACCCTCAGACACAAAACACTGGAGTCAGACACGGCAGAGAACTTTCAAATCACAACCAAACCGCTTGTGTTTGACTCTGAACCTCGAAACCTTCCCATAAGTTTGAAAGACAAGCTATATTCTTTAAAAAGTTGGCCAAAATGACACCATTTATCAGAGCTGGAAAGTGTAAGAACAGAAAGCTTTCCGATCACCTTATTTCAAAAAAGTTGCCAAAAATAAACAATTTTCTCCAAAGAGATTCAGTAAAAACAAAAAAAATAATCTAACTCCTCAGCACAAGCATGAAACCATAAATGACTGAGCAGCGACCGGCAGTCACGTGACAAAAAAATCTGGGTTTTTTTTGTTGTTGTTTTTTCAAATGTGAATTGGGGTGAACTGCAGGCTGTGTTTACACAGAGCAGAAAGGAGACACGTTTGGAAACAAATTAAATACATAAGTAGTCAAATCCAAATCCAATCCAAATCATGTAAAGTCATTTTTTTCAGCATTAATAACACCTAACACCAATTTTTTTGTTAAACGAATAAACAAAGACAGTTTTTTCTTTTTTTACGGCATTATAACTGCACAGAAAGCATTTTGAGTTCTCTCTACTTCTAGTCATGGTTGTGCTGTTTGCATAACTTTATATTGCAGTAAAAAAAATAGCCTACAGTGAATTAAAACATCCATCCATCATCTATACACTGCTTCATCCTCACTGGGGTTGCAGGGAGCTGGAGCCTATCCCAGCTGACTCAGGGTGAAGGCAGGGGACACCCTGGACAGGTCACCAGTCTATCACAGGGCTACACTTAGAGACAGACAACCAAGCACACTCACATTCACACCTACGGACAATTTAGAATCACCACTTAACCTCAACATGTTTTTGGACCTTGTGGGAGGAACCCGGAGAACCCACGCTGCACGGGGAGAACATGCAAATTAAAACATGACTGGATCAAAAATAAATAAAAAATGCCCAGAAACTGCTCGGGGTTAACAAAGCAACCTGGTTTATTTGTGTCTATGAATCAGAGTCCTTCTGTCTCTTATTTTTGATCCCTGCTTTAAGCTCATTTTCAAAGTGGGACTATTCTTGTAGAGTTAGCCTAAATCTCCTGAGCTAAGTGCAAACTACATGTTGTCCTGGAGTCTGGAAAAGATTCACTGAGAACCAACGGTTGCCCAGAAGCTTAAAGTCTCACCAGTCAGGCAGCGAACTGTGGGGAATGATTTACACGGCAGACAGCAACAATCCCTGTGAACAGCTTGGCAATGTAAACTAAAAGTTGCAGTTAAGTGTTATTACTTCAAGGAAGTGAAAATTAGTATTTTTGGAACCAACAAGAAACAAGAGACGTTCTTCTTTTCAATTTAGTGCAATCAGGAGTTTTTGCAGCTGCAGTCTTGCTTCGCCTGCTACAGTGGTTAAAGTTAGCTCATAGCAGAAGCAACATCATGTTTTCATTCAATGATTCAATAACTGCTGCTGCTGTGCACTTAAACTGATTATATTTTAGTGAAGAGTTTAGCTGAAACCTGACAATGTTCTCAGTATAGCTGCCTTGGCATCCAGCTGAAATCAAGGGGAATCCAGGGACACCCTCAGCAGTGCAACTTGAATGTAAAAAGCTACAGCTGTCTGCCACTTGGTGATGGATTCACCTAAAACGTCGTTCTGCACCTGCTTCCTGCAAAGCTAACCCAAGCCGCCTTAGACCAGCACAGATTAGCAGCATTTGTGGTTTGAAACACGTAAATTCAACCTCCAGCAGCAGGAAAGGCGGCAGTATTTATTCTACGTGCCTGACAAAACAATCAAGTGTATAAAGCATTGCGCTGATTACCATTAATGTTCATTACTGACTAATGAGCATTAAAACTGTACATTCGGAGAAGACACCGCACGAGTGACCTTCCATTTTAAATGATTCACTCAGGTCTCGGTTCGGCGCTTTTCTCTAATGAGGTTCTGGTCCACTGGCTTCCTCCAAGTTGATTGTATTGATTCAGTCAGCTTATCACAGCCCAGAACCTGCCTTAGAATTTAGAGGTGTGCAGCAGAGAGAGAGAATAAAAAGCAGTGGCTTTCAGTTTTGCCGCTGTATGACGACTATAACCTGCTGGCGTGCGGCACCACGCTGCACTCAGACTTCACTAGTGCAGGAAAAGTCATTAAATATGCGACTCATTCAAAGGTTGAAATTAATGTACGGAATTTTCAAAGACAAACACAATGGCTCCGTATGCAAGAATATCAAAAACAGGATGCTTTGTAATTATGAATCTGAGATCCATGTACTTAAGAAGCCTTTGACTGTAACGAGGATCTCATTGTTCCGACATTAAATCATGGTGTTATCTTGATTTGGCAGCACAGATCTTTTCTCTGAGGAAGTTTCCCATCATCTTGAGTTAATATCACACTGTTAGACAATTAAAATCCTTTGACATCCAATTACACTTTTACTAATGTCGATGTATTTAGATAAACAGGCAAACTGTGATTAAGGTGCGGTAGCTCAAATGCATCCTTTGTCTTCCTCTTATCCATTGTTGGGTCATGGTGGCAGCAGTCTAAGCAGGGACTTCTAGACGTCCCTCTCACTGGCAGCGTTTTCCAGCTCCTCCTGTGGGATCCCAAGGCGTTCCCAGGCAAGATGAGATATCTAATCCCTCCAGCGAGCTCTGGGTCTACCTCTGGGTTTCCTCCCAGTAGCCTGGAAAAACCTCCAAAGGAAGCTGCCCAGGAGGAATCAGATGACCCAGTGTTGTCAGCTGACCTCCTTTTGATGCAAAGGAGCACTCCGAGCTCCCTCAGGACATCTGAGCTCCTCATCCTGTCTCTACGGCCGAGCCCAGCCACCCCACGGAAGAAACTCATTTGGGCTGCTTGCATCTCACTCCGCTGGTCACTACCCAGAGCTCATGACCAGGTGAAAGTTGGAACGCAGATGGACTGGTTAATCGAGAGCTTTGCCTTCCGGCTGTGCTCCCTCGTCACCACGACGGTCCAGTGCAACGCCCCGAATTACTGCCGACGCTGCACTAACCTCCTGTTCGTTTCACGCTCCATTTTACCGTCACTTGCGAACAAGATCCCAAGACACTTAAAGTCCATTGCTGGGGGGAGAAACTGTTAGCTCATGGCTGTATCTTATTATCACACATAGAGGCTGTGAAGCATCCCGAATAAAGATTTTGTCAGATCTGATTCACATTTAAACATGATGAAATGACAAAAATGATCTTGCATTATGTTGACGCCAGTGAGCTGAGCAGAATGAGTATGCAGTATGCAATGCATTGTGAATACTTGCTGTCCAAGCTGAGGCACATTTTAACTCAACTTTGACGTTCTGTGTGTGTGTTTTTTTTGACAAATTTAGAATTCTTTGAGGAAGAACTACGGAGCAGGAACCTCGGAGATGCTTCCAAGAAGCATATAAACAAAGCTACAAAAGGAAACTATTCTATAAGACATGAAGCAGGCCACTGTGCTGACAGGAAAATGAAATATACATTTGTTTTGGTATCTTAGGATTCTGAATGTTAAGTTTAAGGAAATTAAAACAGCAATTCTGAAAAAGAAATCTGAGAGCCTTATAGAATGCGATCCTTAGATGTTTGTAAATGTCACTCAGACATTTAGCACATAATTAACTCACATGCAACACATTCAGCTATCTCAAAGTCATGATCACAAGAGCTGAAAAGAACCCGCTGGCTTGGTTTTGCTATGAATTTTGGTTTTTTGTTTTTGTCTACATCAGCATTCAAATTATCTATCAGAAACGCTGCTTGAATGAGGGCATTCCACTTCCAGAGACGTACTGTTCTGTAACAGCACTCCCACCTCTTATGTTGTTCAGCTCTGACACATCAATCAGAAATCAGTGCTGGGTGGAGCTGTGGGACAACCGCTGTCTTACAGGATCAAGACTGAAAGCTGAAGTTAATCAATGCCTTTTGCATCCACAGAGACGAATGCTTTGTACTGAACGGTGAATCTAGTGTAGGCTCACAGTAAAAACAAGCCTGTGTGGAGGTTGTTTTGTTGTATACTGCTGTGACAAACGGGATGATATCAGGTTTTTTGTTTTTTTTCTTCGTCTCCCACCATGTGGTGAATGGAAGCCTCTCTCCGATGTTTGCATCTGAGGTGCGTTCGGCTGCCTCCCTCCTGCTTTTTCTGACATGTTATTCCTAAACAGACTGACACTCACTAGACAAATGTGCAGAAGTGGCATCTGAAACGCTACCCGCCGAACAAAACCTGCTACCAAAAATCGAAAGCGTGGGGCAGAGCAGGCCAGAGAGCGGAGGCTGCGCTGAGGATGGATGGTTAGTGACCCGTTTACCTGCCAGGGCAGAGCTCACGCTGGTGGATCCGTTCAGCTGCACAGAGATGGAAGGAACACTGGAGGGCAGAAAACACAGACGGAGGCGTCCGGTCAGTTAAGAAAACAACAACAATGAACCACACAGCAAAAACAAAACAAAGAGCTGGAGACATTAGATTTGACACCAGATCAAGACAAATAAAATAAAATAAAACCTGCCTTCGAGGTTTTAAACTGACCATCTTCAGACAGTGAGTGACAATAACTCAGTATTGACTGCATGTGCATGGTGCAACGAGGGAGTCGATATATTGATGGGTATGTCCCCAACCAATCTGTTTACTGTGCAAAACAGCCTTCGAGGAAAACAAATGAGTCGCTGTCATCCCTGAAGTATGAACCGAAACCAGGCTGCAACTTTAAAGCTGGGGTAGGCAGTGATTTATGTTTTTTTTTTTTTTTTTAAAGCATTATTGAGCAAAAATCCCATAATAACTTTTCAGCATATTGTGACTCAGGAGAGTAAACTAGACTCCTGCATCTCTTCTTGGCTCTGTTTGTGGTTAAAACTGTAGCCAGCGATGGGACACTTTAACCAATCACAGAGCTTGTCATATAGAGCACATGGTTCCTATTGGCTGTTCTACAAATACAGATACATCAAGAAACGTTGCTGTCCCAGCTTGTCTAACAACTGCATACACTGCATAGTAACCCCTCCCCCAAAAAGAAAGAATGTTTAAAAAGAGAATCTGACAATAATGATATTAAAAAGCTATGCCATTATCAGCAAAGTGTACTCATAGGATTTGGATTTCTATATTCTGAGCTTCTTCTTCTTCTTCTTCTTCTTCTTCTTCTTCTTCTTCTTCTTCTTCCTGGAAAACTAAGCTGCTATTTACCTGTAATATCTAAATGTGTTGTAGTGGTTGGTTAGATTGTAGAGGTAGATTTAGCATGCAAGCTAAAAGTGTCAATGCTAATGGTTGCTAAATGCTTCTGCTAAACATAACCAAAGGCTCATGGTTGCACTTGTGGTTAAATCATGTTGAGGAAGGTTGTATTTTCAATTGTGTTTTCTGCCTCTTCCAGATTTCTGCCTCCCGCAGCTTTAACTGTGCAGATCAGTTACTTTCTCTGGTAATACTTAAGTCTATAAAAAGGCAGAAATGGTGAAAAAGACCTTTGGAAGATCCCCAAAGCTCAAAGCACTTGTTTCGCCCAAGTCCAAAAAGCCATGTAAATTTAATTTAAAATAATATACAACTGAGTAGCAGCAAATCCTCACAGTTTAGAGGCTGGAGCCAGCAAGTAAACAGCAAGCAGGGATTTCTGTAACTCAACTAATCGTCTCGGTGTGTTTACTTTTGCAGGCGCTGACTTCTAACACAAACAAGACCCGGCGTGATAGTTGCAAGAAACATGCCAACACATGAACCAACCTGTGAAAAACACAAAAATCACTGAGTGGATGTTCTTAACCTCATAGATGACAAGGTAGCACAACAGAAGGAAATGTGTTGCAGATAATGTGAGGCCCCTATAACATCAGCGAAAAGGAGGCAGTGGGTCACACACCTTGAATCTGGACTAGAATGGCTGCAATAGCTGCATTAATGCCATGAAATGTACTTACAAAGACATGAATGGTGCAAGAAAAGACTGTCAAACACGAGAGCGAGCTTCTATTTGCACTCTACCAACAGGCCACTTGGTCCAAGTCAATAAAGATGCAGATTCTAAATAGCCAGAGGTCTATTAGGCTGTAAGACAACATTATACATGCGCTTACCTCGTTATTATAGTAACACCTCAAAGAGCAATTATTAAGTGCAAGTTCATAACACAGACCAATAGGCAGAGAACATCCAGGATTTTACTATACTAATATTAATTTCCTGTGGCTGAGAACAGACTGCATAAAACTCAGTGTGGAAGAAAATTAGAGCCCAGAGAAAGTGAAAGTGAACTGCTCATTCATTATACCACTTAAGTAAGTCATTTGTCTTTGAAAGCAGTTTTCTGTGCCATTAGGAACAAAAAAGAAGGGAGGAAAGAGATGACAAAGACAAGAGTCACGGGAACCGAGCCAAAGCAAACATGCCACCGAACTGCTGGAGCTACAGATCAGCTTTTGCTATTCCTGTTTTACAGGACAGGTCAACGTGGAGACAGACAGGAAAGACAAAGAGGAAGGGGATAGAGGACATGTGCATTCTCGGGCAGCTGAGTCAGGAAAACACCTCACTGCTCCCGTTTTCTTCATCTGTCTGTATTAAACACAAGGCAAAACAACGACAGAGATGTCAGGTACCAACCTTAACCCGTTGGCACTGGTCGAGCTGGTCAGGAGCGGTGCGGGAAGTTGACTACCAGAGGCAGGTGGAGGCCAGGGGCTGCCCCAGGACATTCCACCGACGGAGAGGGGTCTCCTTGGGTACGGCGAGTACACTGAAGTAGGGTGAGCCGCTGCAGCCCTCCCCGTCCCCTGGAGACTCGGCCGGTTCAGACTCCCCGACGAAAAGGAATGTCGTGAACGGCTGGGCATGGGTCCTGTGCTGCTGTGGCTCAAACACTGCTGGCAGGAGCAGGCAGGGCCTGAGGGGATGGCCGGGGGACCAGAGGAGGCCAGCGGGTAGGGGAGGTTGCACTGCCGTCGCACCTGCCGCCTGAAGCCCGTCGATTTGTTCACTTGGGCCAGAGATGTCAGATCCACGATGTAATTGTATCCATGTGGGCCCAAGTCTGCCGTGCCTTGGCGGGCCTGATAGCTGTGCTCCAAAAGGATAGAGGTTCGAGTCTCGTATGGAGTCCATCCTCCTTCGTCATTGGCCCATTCCCAGTAAACACCACTGCCCAGGCCTGAGGACTGGGCGAACAGAGATCGACGTACTGATCGTGTCTTTCCTGAAAACACAAGAAGGATTCTTGAAGTATAAACCAAATCAAAGCTACAGTAGGCAAATCTTTGACATGAAAAATACCTATTTCCTGCAGCCAAACCCCCAAAGTAGCATATGCAAAGTACCCATTCTCACAGCTAAGACTATGTAGCTGTCAGAATCAGAATGGTTTTGAATGCCAAGCAGGATTTCACATATCAGGAACTGGACATGGTGTTTTAGTGCATGACCAGAAATGCTTAAAGTAGAAGCTCAAGTGGAAACATGTAAAGATGGTTAAATGATTTAAAAAGTGCTGCAAGACAATTAAGATGCAATGTAAACACCATAACTCTTGTCATGGTGTGAACTGATCCTTCAGCTCAGTTATTTATCTAAGCTCATCGCTTTATGCTTCAGAGCATCTTTACCATGACTTGGAGGAGCTGCTGCCCTTCAATCAAACTACTCAGCAACAATCAGCTGAGCTAAAAGCACAATAACGTGCTAATTTCAAACAATGTGAGGAGTTACAGCAACGTTATGTGACTAAGTGAACCAAGATGACACATTTAGCTCTGATGCCAAAGTCCAGTAACATTGTGAAGCTAATCTTAGCCTGCATCTCTGTAAACACTCATCAAAACAACAGCGCCCCTGCATGCTAACGCTAAGAAGCTAACGTTACAGGGCCTGAGACATTCACAGGGTTTGACGCTCAGCGGGACAAACGATCACGAATTAAGGTGGAAGCTGGGTTCTAAACGCCACGACGAGCTCAATATGTTCACCTGTGTCCTGTCGAAACTGCTTCAAGCTCGGTATGTCAATGAGGTAAGGCGACAGGCTGGGGTCTGATTGTCCGAGGCAGATGCTCGTTGAGCCGGGTGCCCCTCCTCTCTGGCCCCGCGGTGACAGACACCGCTCGATGTAGGCGCTCACTTGGCCGCTGTAAGGCCGCCAGTAGCCCAGGTCGTCCTGCCATTCCCACACCGCTATCATGGGCTGAGATGGTCCGACTGATCCCGACGGCGTGGCTGACACGGAGGGCCCGTTCCTGGAGCCGTTCACCCTGGCACAGGAGCCAGACACAATCGCCATGTTCGCCGTGAGCTAGCTTGGAGCTAACAACAACTCGTTCTGGTTAGCTGGATTGTGGCTACGACGGAGACAAAGTCTGCTAGCTAGGCTAGCTGGGCTCGCTAAAAAATGCCATTACACATCTGTTAACACGCCTTTGAGGAAGCTGCGAGGTGAGGATCAAATGTTAGACAGCCTAGGTGAACATTTAGGTGCATGTTGACAAAGCTGATGCATTCAGAGGCTGAGCAGGACCAGGACAAGGCTAGCTTTGTGACAGCGTTGCCAGGGATCCTTCCTCCGCTGCTGCTGCCTTCATGGACCATCGGAAATACCGCAACTCAGCGCTCGATTGCAGGAACCAACCATCAAAGCTTTTCGACATTCATCTTCTTCTGGTGAGCTGTGCGGCAGACTACACTCAGCATAGAAAGGTCGCTGCCATCCACAGGCCATCTGTAGAACTACACCTACACAGTTAAGGCCATTTGTAGAGTCCAGCACGGTGGAGAAGCACAATTACAGATTTCGTTGCTTCAGGGTTGAGCACTGATTTCAATGAATGATTTATGACTCCAGTTTTCTGACAGCTCTGCTTGCGCGAGGCTTCTCTCTGTGTGATAGTTTCAGTCAGGGCATGGTTCACAGTTTCTGCCTCTCAACAGATGCATTTTCCATCAGGGTTCTTACCCACATCCACATTGTTCCTCCTGCTGTTCTGTTATTTGACACGTGTTTCAGTGCAGTGAAGGTTGCACTGAAAAACAAACTACTCTTTTTTAATTTTTTTTTTAACCAGCAAAACTTTGCTATTCCTTGCTGTGTTAATCTCTTACATTGGGCCCTTCTACAGTTGTGCTTCCAGATCTATAACTTGTAAAACATTCATTGTATAAAGGTAAAGTTTTTCATGGCTTCACTAAATATAATAAAGTTATAGTAAATAAACAAATCAGCTGTCTCTGAGAAGGTTTAGGGGGAAACCTTGTTTCTGATTTGGTTAATTTGATATAAACTTATTCACTTTCTACATGTGCTGGGACCCATAAAAACCCCACAATGTTCACTTTAACAAGTAATTCAAGGGGCCTATTTATTATTAAATGCATGGTTGGAGGATAAACAAATAAATTTACTGATTTAATAAAAACGTTTAAATTGAAAACATTATTTTGATGGGTTGGCTTGTACATTATAATGTTGTTTATTGCACCAACTCAATATTTGGTGCAATTTAAGCTCAAATTTCTGCATAAACTGTTTAAAATCTGCACTCAAGATGAGGCAACTTAATAGAATTGGTTTAAAAACTTGTTTTTTTCTTCTTCTAGTTTGTTGTTTGAACATCATTTCATTAGAAGAAGAAACTATTGCACGATTTATTTTTGTGTATTGCAGCTTCTCCGTTATTTAGATTCTTGACACCATCAGGTCGATTCTGCACATAATTTGCATTTTTCGTCAAATGATTACGAACGAACATCACAGGATCATCTGTATGCTTCTTCTTGATTTGCTCTGATGTGGCTGTCCAACCTGATGCCACGAAACTGCAGATAAGTGTACTTTGGAGCCACTGCCTCCAATTTCTTTAACCAAAAGAGCCTCACATGTTTCATGAGTCAATAGTCAGCAAGAACAATCAATAACTCAGGGTTAAAATCAACTAACCTTCTTTATAAGTCCATCCAGCCTCTCTCATGTGTTCCATGTGTTAAACTAAAGACTCCTCTTATACAATCTGGTGTCATTTTTATAGAAATCAACAAGAATTAAATCAAATTCAGGGTAGTTTCTTGGTGAACTCTGGACCCTTAAATCAATTTTGGATTATTCTTTCTGTCAATAACACATAGACAGCCTTCATCCCTTGGTGATGGTAAAAGGTGATGACTTATTTAATATCCTGTGTCACAACTGACAAAAAATACACCTTCGAAGCTTAATCCACAAATATTTAAAATAAAAACATCCTGTTTTACTGTATTTTGCAAAAGCTTTGAGTGCATAAACCTCCTCATATCCAAAACCATGGCTTACAATGAAGGTTGCCTTCTTCTTTTCTACCATCCCCCTGCATCTTTATTTAAATGAAATTAGCTTCCCTCAGCAGCATCTCTGCCCTCAACTGGAGATGAACAAGTATGACATGAATGACAGTCCAGCTAAAAGTAAACAACAGCCTTCTGATGGATGCTTCAGTAATTAAATTCAAACATTAAAACATATTCATTAAAACAAAAATCAGCCTAAAAAGATGGAAACAGTTCAGTCTTTGTAGGTTTCCTGGTTTGATGACTCAAACCGTTTTTTATAGTCATCAGCTACAACTCATCAAAACCAAAGTCTGTGGACTAAATCTATAAATCAGGCTCAACTAAACTGCATGCTGGCCAGCACAAGTGAAGCCAAATCGATATATCGAGCACTAAAGATGACAATAAACTGCTTTCTGAGCCGCGATCCTGGACCTAGTTTGTCAGAAGTGTCTTCATTAAATGCACATATATGATTATAGGAGTGGACAGCGCTGGCACCGGCATGAACATTGTTTAAATTGGTGGCCAAGTGGGAATTGAGCATTCCATTTAACCCGTGAAGTGACACATAATCGATAGCTAAATCCATGGTAAGCACTCTCCAAATGGCAAATATAATAACGCAAGGTAAGAAAAAGAGCATCTGATGTTGCAGTGTGAAACTAATATCATTCGCTTGTGGAATATATCTGTGATCCAAAGTTTTTGCCAGATTTCTGCCTTCACCCAAACGAAACGGAGAAAATTGGAACCTGAATGTCATTTAAAAATATGACAGAAACAGCATCCCTTTAATTACCCGCAGACCTCACAGCAATCAGGTTTCTCTGATGCTGAGTTAAACGAGCAGGACTGTAGCTGCAGATCACACACTTCTTAAAACACAGGAAATATAATATCAGCTGAATCAGAAAGCAAAGGTTAGAGCAGGAAATGGTGGTAATGGTAATGTGTAAAATAAAACGTACCAGTTTTTCATATGACAGTTTATTTAATTCATTGTATACAGCTACCCTAAATTAACAGCATTAGTAATTACCAAAACCATTTCTTATGATACTTTAATGGTTAATACACCAGTATGTAGAAGCTCTGTAACTGAAATGATATGCTTTATTGCTAAAATATAATTATTATTATTGTCATTCATGAATTTTTAGATTTACTGTTTTACAAAAACAACCACAGAAAAAACAGTAATGCACATTATTATTTCTTGACAAAGATGTAAATTATAGTTGTTGACTTGCATTCCTGAAAAGAAAAAGTAGTTTCAGTTTTTCAATTTTATGCTTGATTTGTGTAACTAAAAAAAAAAGAAAGAAAAAAAAGGTGAATTCAGTTTGAAATTCCTCCTTCATGTTCAAAATGGTAAAACGTTGAGAGCTGAGAGTGAATTAAAGCACTTCATGATGCTGGATGGTCTATATACAGTTGAAAGCAGAAGTTTACATACACTGTATAAAAAGAAATCAACTATTTTTTTTCTCACTGTCTGACGTTAAATCAGAGTAAACTTTTCCTGTTTTCGGTCAGTTAGGATTATCAAAATTATTTCTTTTTGTTAAATGCTAGAATAATGGGAGAGAGAATGTTTTTTCTTTTTTTTAAGTACTCCTGCATCCTGGGGGAGGTTGGAGACATGGAGTCAGAGTGGTCCATGTTCAAAGCCTCCATCGCAGAAGTGGCTGTTAGGAGCTGTGGCCAGAAGGTCACTGGTGCCTGTCGTGGCAGCAACCCCAAAATCCGCTGGTTGACACCGGCGGTGAGGGAAGCCGTCAGGCTGAAGAAGGGGACCTTTCGGGCCTGGCTGGCTTGGGGATCTCCTGAAACAGCAGGCAGGTACCGGCTGGCCAACAGGGCTGCAGCTCTGGCGGTCGTGGAAGCTAAAACTCGGGTGTGGAAGGAGTTCAGGGAGGCTATGGAGAAGGACTTTCGGTCAGTCTTGAAGAAGTTCTGGCAAACCGTCCGATGCCTCAGAAAGGGGAGGCAGGTATTTGCCCAGGCTGTGTACAGCCGGGGAGGAGAACTGCTGACCAAGCTGTGTCCGCATTCTCGGCAATAAGTTGGACACGTTCCCAGTGGGTGTTGGACTCCGTTAGGGCTGCCCCTTGTCTCTGATCCTGTTTGTGGTTTTCATGGACAGGATCTTAAGGCGCACTCAGGGTGAGGAGGGTATCTGGTTTGGGGACCTCAGGATCACGTGACCTTCAGCACACACTGGAGCAGTTTGCAGCTGAGTGTGAAGCGGCGGGGATACAGATCAGGACCTCCAAGTCTGAGGCCATGGTCCTCCGGTGGATTGCCACCTCCGGGTGGAGGGGGGTGCGGGGTGGGGTTGCTGCCTCAAGCGAGGGAGTTTAAGTTTCTCGGGATCTTGTTTACGAGTGATGGGAAAATGGAGCGTGAGGTGGACAGGCGGCTTAGTGTCAGCAGCAATGCGGGCGCTGTACCGGACTGTCGTGGTGAAGAGAGGGCTGAGGAGCTCAGACATCTGGAGGGAGCTCGGAGTAGAGCCGCTGCTCCTGCACGTCGAAAGGAGCCAGTTGAGGTGGTATGGACATCTGATTTGGATGCCTCCGGAGAGGCTTTCTCTGGAGGTCTTCTGAACACGTCTACCTTGGAGGAGACCCCGGGGCAAACCCAGAACCCACTGGAGAGATTATGTCTCTCGGCTGGCCTGGCAACACCTCGGGATCCCCTAGGAAGAGCTGGAAAACGTCACTGGGGGGAGGGAAGTCTGGAATGACCTGCTCTGCCTACTTGTCAATTTCAACTTATTTCAGTTACAGCTGTTTTTTTCCTTCTTTGAATGGAGGGTATAAATACATTTGAGGATGACTGTATGTAGAATAGTCTTTTAATTCATGCTGTTGACACTGATAGAGTTAACAATACAGATCTGTAATTCACTTCACTGTCCTCAGCAGAACATTTGAATCACACTGGGGGAACAACCTGAGCATGTGATTTAGGAAGGTCAGATGATGCAGGTGTCTGCCACAACGGAAAAGTCAAATCGTGTGCACTTGGGCAGCCACCTTGAACGATAACACTGCTGTTAGTCCTTGGCACAAATGATCAATAAGCGGGCTGCAGAGAATGAAACACTACATTGACAGTGTACAAATCGGTCCCGGCTATTGTTCAGAAGTTGATAATAGCTCCAGCCACACTCCTGTCGTCTCTTTGCTGAAAGCTTGCCACCTCCATCACACAGATGTGGTTTGATGCAGCTCAGCGGTGAAGCTTGGCGATGGCAGCCAGAATGTGAGGAATGTTGTGCACTTGGAGCTCTGCCCATTTTAATAATCGTGCACACCTGGCAGCTGCTGCATTGTCAAGTTTGGAAATCATAAAAAAAAAAAAAAAAATCTGGCAGTGCAGACCTTCCCCTCCCCTCTTGTGTCTGATGGGAAGTTTTAGACTGTGTGAGTAGCATGTGTTGGCCTGGAGGTCTGCCTGCCTTGTGCAGAGCTGATGTGGGGGGATGGAGGCAGCGGAGGAATGCCTGGCATGTTGTCTGGCACTCTGTGATCGTATGAGAGCTCTTCAGAGGCCTCATTTCTGCAGACATGATGCCATCACTCAAAATGTCATCAGGCGCCATGGCAGAGCCAGCTGACTCCCTCGATGGAGAGACTGATATAACATCACCCTTCATGCAGGTGAGCACACACGTTCCCAGCTTCACACAGAACGACAGTAAATAAAAACCTGCAAATAAACTGAAAATCTAGCAGCAACAGGCCGGAAAACAAACATTTTTTAAAAAAGAGCTAATTCTGTCATGTTAAAAAACTGTAAAAACACCATCAACAGCAACAAATATCTGCAAGATAAGGACATTTTAGTTGGTCTAACTACAGTTAAATGATGTACTTTTATGGTCATGCATTGTAAAAGAAAAAAAAAAAGAATTACTTTTTTTAAATATAGAAATACATATTTTTTGTTGTGGATTCTATGTATGTGGACTTTGGGCTGTTTTTTATTTTACTGTCAAAATGTAAGTTAGTCCTGCCCCCCTCCCGTGATTTTACTTAATATTGTCTGAAGTTCAACAAAACTGGAAAAATGTGTACAATAACAGTTGAAAAAAATATGAATCATTTTTCAATACTCAATATACTATCCATCCATTACACCGCTTAATCCTCACTAGGGTCGCAGGGGGGCTGGAGNATAATATCAGCTGAATCAGAAAGCAAAGGTTAGAGCAATTCATTGTATACAGCTACCCTAAATTAACAGCATTAGTAATTACCAAAACCATTTCCTATGATACTTTAATGGTTAATACACCAGTATGTAGAAGCTCTTTAACTGAAATGATATTTTTATTGCTAAAATATAATTATTGTTATTGTCATTCATGAATTTTTAGATTTACTGCTTTACAAAAACAACCACAGAAAAAACAGTAACGCACATTATTATTTCTTGACAAAGATGTAAATTATAGTTGTTGACTTGCATTCCTGAAAAGAAAAAGTAGTTTCAGTTTTTCAATTTTATGCTTGATTTGTGTAACTAAAAAAAAAAGAAGAAAAAAAGGTGAATTCAGTTTGAAATTCCTCTTTCATGTTCAAAATGGTAAAACGTTGAGAGCTAAGAATGAATTAAAGCACTTCATGATGCTGGATGGTCTATATACATTTGAAAAGAATAATTCAAAAAAACAAACAAAACTGTCACGGAAAAACTAGAGCACTTTGCTGATCAGCAGTGGGCCAAAATCAAAGTCCCTGTCAACAGGTGCAGAAGTCTGATCGAGAGTTAGAGAAAACAATTGATTGCAGTGATTGCCTCAAAAGGTTGTTCAATCAAATATTAGTGTACAGGTCCCATCATCCCCCCCATGAATCGCCACCTGATCATGGTGGAGGGGTTTGAGTGTCCCTGTGATCCTGGGAGCTATGTTGTCTGGGGCAGAAGCCCTTGGTAGGGTCTCCCAAGGCAAATTGGTTCTGGGGAGGGACCAGACAAACACCAATTCAAAGAACCTTGATGAAGAACAAAATAAAGACAGCCGCCATCTCGCCCGGAATAGGGAGACCGGGGCACCCTCCTGGAGCTCAGCGGGGAGCCTCTGGTGGCTGAACCTTGGGACCCTGTGGGGAAGAACCGAAGAAGTAACACTGGACCACTGCCCAAAGGGCCTACCACCCGGTGGGCAGAGGATCGGGGTCGGGTGCAATGCCCACCGGGTGGTAGGCGTGCCGCCCCCTGGTGGCGTAGACTAGCTCTGGGGACGTGGAACGTCACCTCACTGGCGGGGAAGGAGCCTGAGCTAGTGCGGGAGGTGGAGTGTTACCGACCAGATATAGTCGGGCTCACCTCCATGCACAGCAAGGGCTCCAGAACCACACTCCTGGAGGACTCCTTGGACTCTTTCCTTTTCCAGAGTTGCCCACGGTGAGAGGCGCCGGGCGGGTTTGGGAATACTCACAAGTCCCCGGCTGAGCGGTGCCATGTTGGAGTTCTCCCCGGAGAACAAGAGGGTTGCCTCTCTGCGACTGCGTGTTGCAGAGGGAAAAACTCTGACTGTTGTTTATGCTTATGCACCGAACAGCAGTTCAGAGTATTCGGCCTTCTTGGAGTCTCTGGGTGGCGTCCTGGAAGGGGTGCCGCCTGGGGATTCCGTATTTCTCCTGGGGGACTTCAATGCTTACGTGGGCAATGACGGTGAAACCTGGAGGGGCATGATTGGGTGGAACAGCCTGCCTGATCTGAACCCGAGCAGTGTTTTGTTTTTGGACTTCTGTGATAGCCACGGATTGGCAATAACAAACACCATGTTCAAACATAAGGTTGTTCATAAGTGTACCTAGTACCAGAGTACCTTAGGCCAAAAGTGATGATCAACTTCGTAGTCATATCATCAAATCTGCGGCCACATTATTTGGACACTTGGGTGAAGAGAGGAGCAGAGCTGTCAACTGATCACCACCTGGTGGTGAGTTGGATCCGATGGCAGGGACGGCTGCCAGACAGACCTGGTAAACCCAAACATGTAGTGAAGGTGAACTGGGAATGTCTGGCAGAGGCCCCTGTCCGTGGGGTTTTCAATTCCAACCTCCGGAAGAGTTTCTCCTGCATCCTGGGGGAGGTTGGAGACATGGAGTCAGAGTGGTCCATGTTCAAAGCCTCCATCGCAGAAGTGGCTGTTAGGAGCTGTGGCCAGA
>NW_007578834.1:112716-118081 GCF_000690725.1 Stegastes partitus | reverse complement strand
AACAGTGCTTCCTTCTGAGATATTATCTGCAATTTTACAAAACTCTGTAATAATAGTAAATTATTAAAACAAAAATTACAGTTAAGAATGTTTCGATCATTAAGCCAGAGACAGATCAACATGTCAATGAATGCTTTTTTTCCCTGTGATTTTACCAGGTATTATCACAAAGTGTATATGTATTATACAAGCTTTGTCTATCATCTGCAGACTTAGAAAACATGAAAACTGTATTTAAAAAAATAACAGTTTAAAAAGATACTTACAATTTTCAACCTTAAAATATATTACATTTTGCTCGAATAATATCAAATATCAGTAAAAATTATATATATATATATCTTTTGTTTAAATACAGTATAAAAAATAGTGTAATTTCACAGTCAAACATTGTAAATAGCAATTTACTATTTTTATATTAAAAAATGAAAAAAAATTTTTTTTTTTACAGTAAGCACATAAATTACTACTTTTTTTCTGTGCTTTTAATATTTATTATATGTAAATTTAAAAACACTGAAGAAAAGTAAATTGTTGAGTTAAATTTGATTTTTTTTGTCACAGTACAACAAGAGTTACTGGTTCAGTTGTTTTAAACCCTCTGTCTCTCTGTGGGACACTCAGATATGGATCACCACAACAGAACAGCTTCATACCTCTTTCATACAGAAACCACAGATTCGTCGTTATTCACACTGAACTCGTTCGTGTCAGACTTTAATCTCTGGATGTTGTTAGTGGATTCCAGTGTGCAGTTTTTGAAGACCTACAAATTAAGTTTCTGCCACAAGTACAGATGTTCTGTTTCTCTGTGGTGAGAGCGAGAAATTACTGTTATATGTCAATATCAATTAAATCTTGTTTTCATCCTGAATAGATTACAGACTCCGCTCTTTTCTGATTCGCGAAAGCAATTTGTGAGCGGCACTTACACGGAGATCACGAGTGGTGCCAGCATCCCATTTAACAAACGCAAATTGCACATCATTTTACAGTTCTGCAGTAGTTTCCCGAAGCTCAGGCAGAGGTCGCACATCACCGAGCAGCAATATGAACACAGCAAACTGTCGCCTTTTTCAAAAGAATCTCATTTCTATTGTCCTGTGTGGAAAACGGGTAAATCTGGCCAATTGTGCACAAAAAGTTTTTGAGCTGATTCTGAGGTGAAGATAAATATTATAAAAAAGCAACAAATATGTGTAAAATAATGACATATTTTGCTGATTTAAATACAGGTGTGAAAGAAAGTATTAGTATTTGTATAAGTACATATATTTGATGTGGACAATATGTATAGTTGTGGCTTGTTTTTTTATTTTACAGTCAACATGTAAATGAATATATTTTTGGTGTGTTTGCCTTATTAGCTGTACCTCAACAAAACAGGCAAAATCTGTAAAATGCTTTTTTTCCTTTCATTCCTTAATGTACATAATTTGTCTTTTAAAAAAAAAAAACAGCAAATATCTGACTTAAAAAGTGTCATAATTAACACACGAACTGGCGATCTCATGTTGCAGATTTCATGCAATCGGCTCCAGGAGGGTGATTTATGAAGGCGGCCTGGACAGCGTGTCTTTCAGATCACTAGTGAAAATAAATAAATAAATAAAAATCACCTCCAGCCAACATTTCCTCCAGAAAATGAGAATTGTTGTCAGAGTGCACTGAAATAACCTCTAATTTTCCACACCACTGTTCAAAAACCTGCCTCTTGCCTTTTTATAGAGACTTTGTGCTCAGGGCCGGTGCACTCTGAATAGTGTCAATTACACGAATGAGCCCCGCTGCATTCAAATTAAACTTTTCATGTGCCAGACTTATAAGGCCGACTTGAGGATGAAATATTGAAATATCTCCTCTCGGGGAAGCGGGTCTCGAAGCTGCAGAAAAGGCCACGACTGGCTCCACAGGACCAGAACAATCTCCATTATCCCGTGGCACCTTGCCCACACTGAGGCGATCAGTATCAGTGAAAAACCCTCTCCCTCGCTGTTTTCAGTGAGGCCCGCTCATATCGTCACACATCTATTCTCAGTAAAACCTGCTGTGAAAACATGTTGGTGCACTGAACGTTCTCCATCAAACAGGTCGACCTGATGGCCTGAACGCTTAAAAAAACAAAATGCAAACCTCAGAATTTGCAGTTAAAGGGTAAATTTTAATATGACATCTCTCAGGGATCCGAGAGCCCGTCTCCATCCAACACAAACAGATGCAACGTCCTGTAGGAAAATCCTGAGAGCCTCCTGACACGCTAGATGCTGTCAGGGTTGTCCATCAACTTGAGATCCATCTCATCTCGTCAGCTTCGGCGCAGGAAGCAGCAACCGTGACGTCATCCCCCAGCGCCTCTGTGGGAACCTTCTTCAGATTCTTGTTTGACAGACCAGCCTTCCTTCGCTGTGGCCGACACTCTTAAAAGGGAACTCCAGCAACTTTACACTTCAAAGTCTGTTTACAGGTTTTGGGGACTGTTGCTACACGTGTGAACACACACAAAAAGAAGTAGTATAAAGGTTTCTGTGGCTCCAGGGGGAGCTGCTGAAATCTGTCAGCAGCTCAGTTGCAATGTGGGTAATGTACAGTATGAACCAGGTTTTTGGCAAGAAAGAACAATATGTGAAATAAAAACACATCTCTGTTTCTGCTGCAGATAGTTTAAACCTTGTTCAACCCTGTCTAACAACATTAAAGTAGTGCAATGCTAAGTGGAAGGAGGATCAAGGTAAAACACATTTACAGGAGCCTGGAGTGACCACGACCCAGATTAGAAACCTTTTGGTGCCAGTTTACTATGTCTGCCGTTCATTATCAAAAATGAAAGAAAATAGAAATTAACACAAAATAACCACCTCATAAAAATACAATCCTTTTCTATAATTAAAATGCATTTTACAAGCTTAGTTTTACATATTGTGTATTTCTGGTGTTTTAATGAAGGATATTTTCACGTGCAAAAATGAGGAAAATAATCATATTACTTAATAAGTAATATATATACAGAGAGAGAAATAAATGCTCATCCACATACATATACTTAATGATCATCCATCCATCCATTATCTATACACCGCTTAATCCTCATTAGGGTCGCGGGGGGGCTGGAGCCTATCTCAGCCGACTTAGGGCGAAGGCAGGGGACACCCTGGACAGGTCGTCAGTCTATCACAGGGCCACACTTAGAGACAGACAACCAAGCACACTCACATTCACACCTACGGACAATTTAGAATCACCAATTAACCTCAACATGTTTTTGGACTGTGTGGGAGGAAGCCGGTGAACCTGGAGAGAACCCACGCTGCACGGGGAGAACATGCAAATTCCACGCAGAAAGATTCCGGTGCCCCCACCGGGACGCGAACCGGCAACCTTCTTGCTGCGAGGCAACAGTGCTACCAACTGCGCCACCTTGCAGCCCTTAATGATCATTATCATAAGAATAATGGGTGCTAATGTTATATAATTATGCAACATTTTTGTTGTAAAAATGCCTAATTATACAAATAATGTCTCCTTTAGCAAACAAATTAGTATAAAGTTGTAGAATCAATACTTGTTTTCTGTTATTGTTCAATTTCAGAAATTGATTTACAGGATTAAATTTGAATACAACAGTTTCATCAATTAAATAAAATGGGAATAATTGTGGAATTATTTGCCGGTTTGTTATGTAATTTACCTGTCAGTTTTTGTAATTGTATGGATATTTTCATGCATGTTAAACATTGTTTGGGGAAAAAAAGGAAATAAGAAGGAAAAATTCAGTAAAATTACTTTTAAATTATTATTATTATTTTATTTTATTTTATTTTTTACAGTGTACACGTTAAGCTAAATGACTCAAAGGAATAATGCACCACAAATGTTTAGGCCTCACCGTGGTTTTAGCTTGACAACAGTTGATTTGTGACATCGTGGAATGGGTTTTTGAAAGGGCTGAAATGTTTGTGAGTTGTTGCTTCATGCAGAACAGCTGTAATCAACATGGCTTCACATCTGTTATAATGGATTTTTATGGCAACGCAGATTCACAGGAAACATAAATGTGTCAAAACATGTCAGAATGTAAACTTGTCAAACCACTCATGCAGCACAATCCAATGCTCCACCATTTTACTGTTTGCTCCCTGGGCTCCTAACACATCATTTTTTCAGAGTGTTGCTAAATACAGTAGCTCTACTTTCTGTAGAGGAGCAGCTCTGCTCTGTCATGACTGCAGCTGAATGGCATGTGGCCTTTATCTTTATTGATAAGATAAATAAACATCCTGGTATTTCTACTGCTCATCCCATGGGAAGTCTGTTGCCCTTTTAAATACACTTCTATGTATGAGGACCAGTCAAGTCATCATTATTTTATAACAAGTCTTTTCCAGTAGAGAAGTAGGATTGCACATTTACTAAACAAGTTTACATAGTAAGGGTAAGCTCCTATAGTGTAATTTATGATCTGAATTTAGCAGTAAAACTTTAACTTATTCAGAGTAATTTAAAACAAAACACTGAAAACCCTGCAAAACTGTATAAAATGCAAATTTGCCTTACTAAATGTAAAGTCTAGGGTATTATTAATTATGGAGATTTACTTGACTACACGAAACATTATCCAATGAATCCAAAATCAGAGCCTGTGGACAGTAACAAAAAACACCCTGTTTTTGAGGCCTAAGTGAAGGACTGAGAGAAATAACTGTGAAGCTAATCAAAGCAGCCTATGGCCAGAAAACATTTCAATGCCCGGTGGTGGCAACATCATGATGTGAAGAATGGTAATGGCAGCATTAAGACATGAAGCACGATGGTGGCAGCATCATGATGTGAAGAATGGTGGTGGCAGCATCGTGATGTGAAGCATGGTGGTGGCAGCATCGTGATGTGAAGAATGGTGGTGGCAGCATTAAGACGTGAAGCACGGTGGTGGCAGCATCATGATGTGATGCACGGTGGTGGCAGCATCATGATGTGATGCATGGTGGTGGCAGCATTAAGATGTGAAGCACAGTGCTGGCAGCATCGTGATGTGAAGAATGGTGGTGGCAGCATCATGATGTGAGGATGCTTGTCGGCAGCAAGCCCTGGAAGCCTTGTAAAGGTAGAGGATGAAATTAATGCAGTAACGTATAGAAAAATCCCGGAGGACCACCTGATGCAGCCTGAAAGAAAGCTGCCACTTGGTTGAAGATTTGTTTTCTAGAAAGACAATGACCCGAAGCAAACAGCCAAAGCTACACAGAAATGGTAAATGTTCAACATGGTAAATGTTTTGGAGTGGCTGAGTCAGAGCTCAGGCTTCAATCCAGGTAGTTGGACTTGAAAAACCCTGTTCACTCACAATCCACATGCAATTTGACAGAGCTTG
>NW_007578834.1:108160-111401 GCF_000690725.1 Stegastes partitus | reverse complement strand
AGTGAGGATTAAGCGATGTATAGATAATGGATGGATGGATGTTTTTCATAATTTTTGTTTGAAGGATTTCATGGTAGGGACAGAAATCATAGCTTGAAGATGCACTGGAGTCTTATTTTGAAGGGCCCTCTTGATGATGCTGCTCTGTTATGAAAACTAGCACAGATTAGCATCAGTGGCTCTCCCAGTCATGGCCAGTTACTACAGCTGCTACAGCCTACACTGTAGTGGCATAAAGAAATGAATCTGTAAAATAGAAAAGTTTTTTAAAAAAACACTGTAATGTTCAAAAACTTTTAAAAAAATGTTGAAATAATGTCAAATATCTTTAAAATAATGTTATCTTTAGCTGATTGAAACACAGTAAAACACTACAATTCAATGCTCACACGTTGTAAAAGAATGAATTATATTTTGTTAAGTACAGATTTTTGATGTAGACACAGTTTTGGCCTGTTTTGTTTTTTTGTTTTATTGTTGTTGTTTGTTTGTTTTTACAGTCAACATGTACATGAATCCCCTTTTCCTGTGATTTGATTAGACATTAATGGTGATTTACCAAAAAAGAGAAAACACTGTGAAGTAACGGCATTAAACATGAATAATTTTATTATTTTAATCCTTAACATGTATAATTCTTCTTTTAAATAATGGAAAATACCTGTAAAATAACAATGTTTTTGCTGATATAAAGACAGTAAAAAAAAAAAAAAAAAAGTGTTGTTTTCAAAATCAATTGTTGTAAAATAACAAATTACCATTCATAAAAATACAGATTATTGTTGTGGACATTATGTAAAGTTTTGGCCTGTTTTTGTTTTTGTTTTTTTTTAGCATTAACATGTGAAATAACACTCTTAACATTTGATTTTACGAGTTATTTCCTGCAATTTAACTAAACAGTGATAATCTGTAAAATCAATACAACCTATATGTGTGTGTGTGTGTGTGTGTGTGTGTGTGTGTGTGTGTGTATGATGCACTTAGAAACTGCTAAAAACAATAAAAAAAAAACTTTTTTGTAGTCATTGTTTGCCAGCTAACTGAGCCTTTGTCTCACAAATGCATTTTCCCTGGAGGCCAGACTTTTCACAGTAAACAAATAAGCACATTTGTCACAGAAGCACAACAGGTTCAAGTCGTAGCAGCAGCTGGATGAATCCACAGCAGCACCGACCGAACACCAGCAGCACATGAAGTCCGCTCAGCAACCACATATCCAGTCACAGCTTCTGCTTCACAGCCAGGCGGAGCAGCTGCAGCTGTGCTTGCAACCAGCAGCTGGATTCTGTCAGAGATTAAATAATGAGCAGTAAATGGAAGATCTGCTTGTTTCCCTCCATCTATAGCATCTGCACTGTTTCCCTACATTTTATAACTGTAGTGGACCAACACTATTCATGTAAATCCAAAGTCTAACTTATTTTAAATGTAACAGGAGTTTAGTCAAAGTACTCTACTGTTATAACAATATAAAATCAATGACTAAAAAGAAAAACATAACAAATAAAATTGATTAAATATTAAGAGGAATAGAAATACGATACAGTGAAAGATGGAGTCAGGGTGTCAATGATGAAAAGAAGTGGGTCCTGAGCAGTCATTTTAAGTCTCTAATATCTGAACAGGTCTCACATGGAAGGATAAAAGGTAAACTGGTTCAGAGATTCGGAGCAGCTACAGTGGAAGCTGAGTTGCCTGTTTTCAATCTTTTAACATCCATCTTGGTCGACCTCAGCGCTCTAACTGGGGTGTGATGGTGCAACTGAGGCCACCAAGACACCTATGACTCCACTGATGGAGTTACAAGCTTCACCAGCTACTGAGTACGGTGCCGCTGAGGCATTTACAACCTTAGCAACAAACAATAAAATCAGAAAATTAATCCTGAAACGGACCGAGAGCCAGAGGAGCAAGGTCAATACTGGAGTTACGTGATTTTCCTTTTTTCTGTAAAGACAGCTGCAGACTGCTCGACACCCACATACAAAGTAATACAATAGTCTAAGGTGATAAAAGCATGAAAAACCTTTTTTAGACTCTTTGAAGGGGAGATAGGGTTTTACCTTGGCTAAAAGTCTCCACTGATCTGTCTGTCAAACCTGAAAGAGCTGCCAAAGATCATTGCAAGGTTTTTAACAAAAGAGCAACTATATAAAGCTAAAGTTTGTCACTGATGTCACCCAAAAGCTCTGGTNAACCCTGTTCACTCACAATCCACATGTAATTTGACAGAGCTTGGGCAGTTTTGCAAAGAAGAATAGCCGACCTGGCCACACGGGCTGGAAGGTGTGAATGCTTTTTATAGGCGCTATATATAGCTAATGATTAGGGATTGAGACTTCCTCATTTCTAATCTGAGCGGGGATCTTGCTTGCATCTGTGGCTCTCTCTCCTCAGCTGTCATCTGTCTACTCTTTGTAATAAAGGCAACAAAATGCATTTGTATGTAAATAGTGTAGGCAAATATATTAGGCTTCAACAAAAGCTTTTGAAAATATTTTATTTATTGACATAAGTTGTAATTACATTGCCACTAACGCCAAGGCCATGGTGTTTTTTTTGGGGGTAATTGTGTCCAACAGTGAAGGAAAATTATATGCCTGAAATCTGTGTAAACATGAGGGTGGACTTCCCGTATGTTATTTATTGTGTATCACAGCGAGAGTTGACAATAATAATTTCACCATTCAGGGATGCTGCGATAGAAAGCACTTTTTTCTCTTGGTTTTATGAATCACTTTCAACAAGTGCACATTCAGGTCTGGGTGAGGTTAAGTTTCCAGCCAGACTCTCGCCAGCGAGCATGAGCAGAATTTCAGCACCGGCTTACAAAATGATTTAGAGACTTCTGAGGATAACTCAGAGAGAGCATACCTTTTAGTGAGACACCAAAACAAATTTTTGAAAGAGAACAGTTGGCTTTGAAGAAAATGATTAGATGTAAAGTCTCATCAACCAGGCACGGGCACAGAAAGGCTGACAGCTTAAAAGGATTGTTAAGTTTAACTCTGAAATGCAGAGTGTATTTTTGGAAAAGAAACACAAGATGTGCTTTGCCAGCGACCAGCGTGACACAACAATATGGCTAACATCTTGTTTACAATTCAGTCTGTCTGTCACATGTCACATTGTGTCAGAGGCGACATGTCGGCGCAGGCTGCACATGCAATATGTAGAGAAGTTTAGTTCCGGCTCTGCAGCTTTTCACTCGCTCACAGATTCTAATTCTGCTTGGAAC
>NW_007578834.1:102229-104801 GCF_000690725.1 Stegastes partitus | reverse complement strand
ATGTATTTTACCTAATAAAGCATATTGCAAGGGGATGGAAACTTCAAAAAAGTCTTGCTGTGACCTTCAGGGGGCTTCGTAGCCACATTTGATGGGTACAATATCTTTCTACAGTAGCGAAGGCTGCAGCTTCAAGACCATTTTAAGGATTTTTGCAACAACACCACCTACTGATTTGGAAAACTACACAGCAAACAGGGACACAATGCTGGCTAACATCACCTACAAGTTCTAATAATGTTTTAATGAAATCACCGTGCAACCTGGAATAACTTGTAAAATAATCTTAAGCTTGACTCATTTTTAATCTTTGCGTAAATCAGGTTTTTAATTTCACCCCATTGATTGTCCTGTTTTAGCTGATTTATTTCTGGCACTAATTGATGTTTTATTTGACTAACTTTTAGTATTTTATTGTTATCCAAGTTTACTTGCCAACAACTTCTATTCTCCTACATTGTAGACAAGGTCTTCATACTCATATTCAGTTTAAAATAAAAGTGGAATGAATCCAAAGTTCATAGAATGTTTTGAGGATATTTATAATTCCAAATAATGTTGCTATAAAGAGAAAAGTGAACTAAATGTTTTAATCTTCAGAAGATGTTTGCATCAGATTACATTACACGATGACAAAAGAAGAACATTCTGAACGCTCAGAAAATGTTCTCGACGCCTCAGAGGAAAGAATGCGTCTTTATAAAATGTTCCTGTAATGTGACATATTGACAAAAGGTGGAACATTTTGCTTGCAATATTCTGATGATGTTCTGGGGATGTTTTTGATGAAACACATTTACAGAACCTTCTAAACATTCCCACAGTGGTAACAAGGGATCCTCAATGTGACATTCAGCAAATGTTTTAGGAACAGTTTGAGAGAACGTTCTCTCTCTTTTAGGAATAACTTTCTTGGAATTAAAAAGAAAGATGAAAGAAGATCATAAAAGATCAAATTCTATACATGCATATATTATCTTCTTGTCTTTTTCTTGTCTCAGGTGTGTGTTGGTATGGACTGACAGAGTGTGTGTGGGAGTAGCATAGGATGGGTCTGAAAGTTTTGAATATTGTTTATGACGGAACTGCTGTTTATTACGAGTGTCAGTAATATTGCCTGTGACTCTGTTTGGTTCTGTGCAAAAATTAATTAAGAAAATTTGAATTACAAGATAAAATTCTTTGCCGGATATTACTCAGAAAACAAAATTACACAACATGAGAATTGCAGTGCCTTGTAGAAAAACATGTAAGTGTGAGACATTACCGGAAATAAAAAATAAATAAGTCAGATAAGGGTTTAGAATAGAAAAGCAGCAAGTTATGCTTGTAATGATACTGGGAGAGTAAAATATTATACATGATAATGAAGTGTTGCACATGAGAAGTTAAATATTGCACATTATTGTTATGCTTTGGCTTTGGTTTGGTTTCTACCTGCTCATCTCCTCCTTTATCTGTTCCTCCTGATCACCTTTCAGTGATTGGTTGGGGGCATGGCGATCAAACACCTGCAGCTCATTCCAGACCATAAACTCCTCCATAAAACCCTGAACTTTCCTCCACCCTGGTTTCAGATCATTCTGTGCCTCCACTACAGCAACAGTGACTCTCCGGCCTCTTTAGTGATTCACTGGCGTGTTCTACTTGGAGTGACTCTGGGATTCCTACTTTCCTGACTATTTGTCCTTTGTAGGTCATTCTGTGCATCCTGCTAACTCGGTTCACCTGAACTCCACTGTTCCTTGTGCTCAGCCTGCAGCTCTACCTCGGTCACTCCAAGCCAGTCAACCCTCTTCCACTGCCCTGTCTGAGACTTTTGGTATAATAAGTCAATTTTTTTTTTTAATTTACATTTTTTTTTTTTTTTTACCAAACTCCTGCAACTTAAACCGAAACCATTTTCCTACTGAAAACATCGCTAGAACTTTGCAGAACCTTTACAGTATAGTTTAAGAACAACAAAATATAAATCTAGCACTAACCACCGACCTCCAACAGAAACCCTGACTGCTTTCTAATCCTGACTCCCTCAAATCTTCTACAAATGAGTTCTGCTGCATGAAGCGGCTTCCACACAGGACGTGGTATGCGCTGCTCTCTCCATGGAGTTCGGCGCACTGCTCGGGGAGAGTACCAAGCAAAATCAGTGGAGTTTTCATGACGTCCAGCTGGACTATGTCATCATCCTCTCAAGCAGGAAGCTTCCACTTTTTTGCACAGAGAAGATGTACTTGTCCTGTGCTAACAAGCTAGCGTTAGCAGTAGCCAAGTACAAAGAAGAAGGGGTGTATCATATTCCACAAGATCATCATGTGTTTCTGGCGTTTCTGGCGTTTCTGTCGCCACAAACACATAAACTTATATGCACTTTTTTTTTTTACATTCCTACACTGTATGTGTCCAACCCATGACAACCTGCCTGATTGTTAAAACACACCTGTATGCCAGCTTCAGTTGAAACCTGTTTCCAAGTGAAGACTTTTCTCTCCAAGTCTCCATACAACCTCAACATTGTGTCACATAATTTGGGAAATTCCTTCTTCCACTTTGCCGTCAGCGCAGGAGAGAT
>NW_007578834.1:0-100939 GCF_000690725.1 Stegastes partitus | reverse complement strand
ACCAACAAATATTTTGCACATATTCTTTCTTGGGCTCCAAAAGACCTTCTACGTATAGAAGAAACCCAACTGGAGCAACACCTGCTCTCTAATACAGTAAATGAGGGACAACAGAGATGCTAAAACCTGCTCAGCTTCACACAGTCTGTGATTTTACATCTCCAATGCACCTTTCGTCAAGGTTTTTAATGAACAGCTTCTTTTATGACCTTGTTACGCGAGCGTAGCGGTCATAAATAGCTTAATTTTACCAAAAAGGCTGAAGCATCCAGATTATATTGCGGACATTGTTTTAGGTTGTGTAAATGATTAACAGCAAATCGTATAACCTGTGAAATGTATTTACCCCCTGATAAAACATTAAAATCACCAAAATTCAAGATACTTTTGCAAAAAAAGAAAAGGCAGCAAGTTGCAAGATTTGGGGCAATTTAGCGCTAAAATGGATTTGAAATGCATTGTTGAGTCTCTTGGTTTGATGAAGAAATACCCAAGATTGATAACATATCTGAGTAGACTAAAAAAGAAAATATGTAACACAGAATTTCCCACTAATATGCTGCCTGAGTGCTATGATTTTAGAAGAAGAACTCCATTTTTATCTGTGAATAGTCAAAACAACTCTTTCAGGCGTGTAAACAGGATTAATACTGAGGACTTGTCATTTTTTGCAGCTCAAGCAGCTTGAGACTGTCTTTGAGAGTTAGAAATAATGACATTGTTTGCATGTAAATGTGGCAATTTGCAGACTGAATGCAGCCTTGCCTGACACCTTTTTTTTAAAATTTTTTCCTAAACACAATTTATTGTACAACAAAGGTTAGCTGTAACTACATGTTGTTATTCTAAAATGAAGCTCCTGGTTTGCCTCATTACACACAGACAGCATGTGGAGAGGGATCTTACGAATGGGAGTTTCGAAATTAAAAATGGGATTCATATATTCAGCACCCAAAGGCAAGAATGTACACGAGCAAAAATATCAATGAAAACACACGCAGCTCCCAGAATAGAGCTTGTGTTTCTTCTGAGGAGAAGTTGGTCTGGAGTCTCCTCTCAGATACAGAACTGCGACTGAAACATTTTATTGTTCAAGTGAAGGTAAAATATTCTTCCTCCGACACTTGACCTTTTTTTTTTTTTTTTTACAAAGGCATCTCTGGTTATTGGAGTACAAACGGGGACTCGAGCACATTGCTGCATTCACGGCCTTTTATTGTGCAAACAGACGGAAGTTTCAACACCAATGTGACTTCATCAGTAACAAAGAAATGAGACGGAGGGCTCGTTTGAGATGAGCCACATCTGTGCAGAAGTGATCACTGATGATCGCAGCACAACACGTGACAGTAACATAAGTTAAGACAGAACTTTAACAATCCTGAAGGAAGGTCTTTTGCCAGTTTTACTCAGAATATTATATAACATAACAAATGTAACTCCAAATAAAAATGCAATAAGAAATATGCATGATACATGACTGAAAATAAGTTAAAATAGGACTAGAATCAAAAAGTAATAAGTACTGACAATGATACCGAAGTAATAAAGTAATATCACACATAATAAAGAAATACTGAAAGTTAAATTGCAATTTTACAGATGATATTGAAAGATTACACTTGAAAAAAGAAATATTGCACATTACATCCACATGTTGCACATGAAAATGAAACAGATGTTACATTGAGAAAAGTAATATTGCAAATAATATTGATATTATTGTTCAGGTTTACAGTTCAGGCATCATTCCTGCATGAGGGGGGAAAATAATTTTTTATCAGATTTTGTGATAGCATTTTGATATCTTCAGTCTTTTGATCCAAGCTCCACAGTTGCTCTCCATTGACTGCATGGCCCCACTGCATGATGGGAAACATCTGGTTCCTAGCTGATCTAACAGCTTAACTCAACACTATTGTGTTTATTCTAACCTTTTTTTTTGGTAGTAATTAAAGACATTTTGATGACATTTGAGAGTCAGACAGGTTAAAAACATTCATATTACACATACAGATTATATACAGATACAGATGATACAGATCATCATACACCATGGACAGCGATCACAGATCACATCTGTAGCTTTTCAATTGGATTCCTGACACAAATGAAACTACTGAAAACTGCATGCAAACTGATATATAAACATGTCTGATAACGTTTGAACAAGTCAGTGTTTCAGTCACCTCCTGTACAGACTAAAGGCTGCCTGAAACTGTTTGTCTTGACTAATGACTTTTAACACTGCTGCCGCCTGTTTTTGTCCACTTTTGAGACTAAACAAGTAACATGTATCCAGTGTAGACCAGGTGTACAGTTGTTACTGGACAGATGGATGAACAGGGTTCTAAATCTATTGGATGCTGATACATCTGAGGGCAGGAGCTGCTGTAGTCACACTGTCAAACTTGTATTTAAGCTAAAGTTTGAGGTAAAATACTGTTTTAAATAAATCTTTCTGCTTTGGTGATCACAGTTTACTGTTGTGGATTCTATCAACTTGAGTTCACATTCTGTCCCTTTGGACTAGCATTCGAAGTTCAGCAAAAGTGTGAAAATTAGATTTATTGCTCCGTTATTGTTGTGTGTCTGACGTCCATGTTTCTTCTGATTTTTTTTTTTATGCTGCTTTACCGAGTAAAGAAAAAGTTCAGTCAAAAAATCATGCTTTAGATTAATTTGTTTTTATTTAAACCAAATACTTAAGTTGGAAAATTTGCAAAGTTACATAAAATGAAGTTGCAGCGATGCTCATGTGAGAGGAATCAAATGATTTCAGTACAACTAACCTAAAACCATGGCTTGAATTCTTCACTTAATTTGAATAAACCTAATTGAATTGTGTTACCAATTAAAATAATTTATTTAATTTGGTCCAACAATTGTCTTTTTTCAGTGCGGTGCCCAAGTTTCAGTCCGCCACAGAGTTCTTTCTAAAAAATTACAGAGATAGCAATATTAAAAGAGACTTGAACAAACATCTGTCAAAAGGTGACAATCCAAAGGAAACATGACAAATCAAGCAAGTCAGAGGGCGAGCATCACATCAAAAACAAAAACAAACCCCTCTTGAAGGATAAAAAGAACTAAAGTGAAGCTATAAATATATGTCAGATGTGACAGCTTAGAGGAAACATGACAAATTCAGTTCACTATTAATGCCAAAGGGCTTCACTGCATTCAAAGTGAGAAACCAATGTGCTTCTCTGTGTTTCAGGTGTCACTACTTCCAGGAAAAGGGAGGATTTAAACCTCAGGATGGGAGCAATGTGGGATTGACAGTCCCTCCCCCAGCAGGCACAGATGAAGTCTGACTCTGGTTTGTCTTTCTGGCTTTGTGCCCGTCTCCTCTGACTGCTGGGCAAACATCTCTTCAAACTTGGAAAACCTTCTCCTCCACGCCTGTCTCCGAGTCGATCGCTCTGAGGCTTCAGGTGAATGATAAAGGCCTTCTCTTACAGACGTCTTTGTAGGGCAGCTGCTTGTAGGATGGTTACCCTGCGTAAATTCTCCAAACATGTGATCTCTGGTTATCCGGACAGTTTTGTAGTAGTAGTACAGGTAGTTGTCCACTAATTGCAAGGTTGGCGGTTTACCCTTCCACATTCTGAAGTTTCTTTGGGCAAGATGCGGAACCCAAAGTTGCTCTCAATGGAAGATCTTGCACTGCCAAAGCAGAAAAGTACTGTATATATAAGTGCACACCATTTACTATACAACCAAAGCTTCATCATGGCGTTCATGCTGGAGATACCAGATCTCTTCAGGATGATGATGTTTGAATGGACAATATTGGTAAAAACCAGATAACGTCACATGAGAAAGATTTTTCTTGCATTATTCTTTAACATAATATCCTTTAACATCAATGCACTTGGTCTACTGATGTTCCCTTTGCAGAAGAAAACATCTTGAGAGTCCAGATTCTCTTCAACAGCATGCATGACCTCATTATCGCTCTAAAAATGGTGATCAAGTGGGATTTTGGTTTGGAAAAGAGAAGTCAAATGGTACTGGGTTGGGGTGACAACTCTATGAGATTGGTTAGCTGAAAAGAAGTGACATGAAAGTAATAAAATACATTACAAGTAAATGTAAGCAGACAGAAAATATGTTTCCTTGAACACCTAACTAGGATGCAGTTTAGAAATGTCATTTTGTAGAGACTATGTTAACAAGAAAATAAACCAGAATAGTTTAGAATAGACCAGAACCAAAGATCATAACAAATCACTGTGAAACCTGCATGTCAACAAACTCATTATCTTGTGAATAAAGTCTGAAAAACAAAACAAAATGTCTCATTGTGTCCAAGAACCCCTAAAACCAAAGTAAATGATGTTCTGTCAGACAGATTTCTCTTATAGATTAGTCACAGAAAATAGGAACCGTGTGAGTTTCTGTTTGCATCAAGCATTTAAAAATGTTGTGTTTAAATTTATTTGCCTTCCTTCACGTTACGATTCCTTTGCTGGGACTGTTGTGCATGTGCACATTGCGATGTTGACACTGAAGCTAAATATTGTGCAGACCTTCTCACGGCCATAAATGAGGATGTTCATGACACAGAATGTGTGGACGAATCAACCACAGATGCAGCAATAACATACATTTATCAAACGACTTACTCCTACATTCTTCAACGTATAAAGGAAGCTTCAAAGAGCAACGCTCAAGTTATTCTGTGATTCTCAGAAAAGCAACAGCCAGTCAGAAGGATAGAATGACCCCACATCTGACATATTGTACTTTACACAAACAATCCCAGCAGTTTATTGAGTGGTATCTTATTCTGCAGATAAATTATTCGCATAACAAATAAAACTCGCAACCACATTGGCAAGGAAAGACCATGTAGGTGATATGATGACAAATAAAAACCAATGCCAGATTTATTCTTGTTTCTTTGCAGCCTTAAAGGCCAAAAAACAGAGAAAATGTTCAGATGAAAAGATTGAAACTCCTCTATTGATGGTGATGAATATCAGTTAGAAAACAGAGGAGTGCTCCGCTCTGTTTCTGCACTGCAGTGATTTATAATCTATTATTAACCAAATGAAGAAACGTCAGGGGCTCTCTTAAGTTCACCAACATTTTTATTCAAAAGAAGTTTGATAAACAGTGTTTTTTTCTGATGTTTCTTGATTAGAAGTAAAAGCGAAGGATTTTTAAACTTTTAATCGAACATTTTTTTTACTGATAACTACAGACCTTGATTATAAACAGATCACAGTGGCCAACATAAAGCCAGACCAGAACTTCTGAGGTTTGGCCTGAAAGGACACAAAGTGAGCCAGAGACAAAAGTGCTTCATCCAGGTTTTTAACAAACCGGTGCAGGGACATCAAGCAGCAAAGCAGGTGGTCTGATTGAGATGAATGGTGGGCGAGCCACTCGTGGCTGCTAATGCTATCTGCAGACTGATACTGAAGGATGCTAATCCTACAGCTGAAGTGGGTCCCAATTTAACCAGCGACTGTAAGTCTGGGTTTCAGAAGGTGTTCGAGATTAAGCTAAGAATAAAAAAGCAAATTAGATTGTGGTCTGTACTTTAAAGGCACAGGTGGTACTGGTAAAATGATTTATTGTTGGGTTTTTGGGGATTTATCACTAAGCCTCCTGGATGTAGCCGTCACTACTTACTTAACACTGGCTGAGTTGTGTTAGGTACGACAAGAAAAGATTATTTTTTACCTGGAGGCTTGGCAAAGCAATCAAAACGGACAATGACAACACATTGCTGCTGAGAAACGAGTGATTTCAAAGAATTTGGGGCAAAAGACAAGAGCTTTTTATGTTTTCACAATCGATGTAATAATGGCAGTGTTGCTGTTTGGAATGAATAAGTTCCTTTAAACCACAAAAGTACTAGAGAGAGCAAACCAGGACTCTGATCCCTGTAGCACCCGTAACCTCGTTTTAGTGTTTGTTGTATTTCAAGCACAGTTGAAGTTTCCAATCTGATACAGTGTCAGGAAGGTCCTGTTGTATTTAGTCATAGATAAGCCTGTCTTTATAGTCTTAAGTCCAGATTGAGTCAAAGGCATATCGGCGGTGAATTAAAAAAAGCAACTGATAGTGGATTTGTCAGCATTAAGTTTGAAAATAAACGAATACAAGAAAAACAGGCAACAAATGCTGAAAATTTAGTATAAATGCTGAAACCCAAAGAGATTAAGTGCGCTTTAAGGCGAGTAAATCCTGCAAATGAAAGGCTTGGAAAGTTTATGTGGTGGAAACATGCAGAGGTTAACTCAGGTTAGATGTGTAGAATGAGGTCAACGCTAACTGGAGAGTCATAAAAGTGTTCATCCTCGTGCCCCGGAGCAGATATTTATTGGATAAAGACGGCACCGTTAGGATACAGCTGCACCAGATAAGCAACACTGATGCTGACATTGTTAAATATCGACAGTTGGGTAACAAAAACCTGAGCAGAATCAGGCTCCAATAACAGCAAAATCTTCAAATATCTGTGAAATTTATCAAATTCTCTTTCTGTGCTGAGGTATAGAGGATCTACTATGTCAAGCAATTTAACTGAGCTGAAAAACAATTTCATACGCTATGTAGAGATTGGAAGTAGTCACAAAATTCATATTCACAACCCATTTGTGCTGCAAGAATGTGATTCAATCATCTGTATCTCGTCTGACAAAATACCCAGTGGTAGGAGAGCAATGAATATGATTTGTGTTTGACTGATTGGCACTGATGTAGAGTTTGGGAATGATATGTATGTTTATATTTGCAGTAATAGCAGTGTTTGTGCTGCGAGAATCCGTGTCCTTGGTTGAATACAAGTGTTGAAGCATCAGCAGATTCAGCTTTTGATAGGAAATGAAGAGAAATATTTCTGGAAGGCATCGAGTTTTCAAAACAGTGTGCTTTGGATGAAAACAAATTAACCACAACATTAAAACCACTGATAGGAGACGTGAATTACATTGATTATCTTGTCACACTGGGATGTCCTGCTGGGAAAAATTTCCTTCTGGCATTCATGTTGATGTTACTTTGATTTGTACCACCAATCTGAATATAGCTGCAGACTACACACACTCACTATGACAGTGACCTCTTCCTGCAGGACAATACATCCCATCACACCAAAAAAAACTACTCAGGAACGACTCGAGGAACATGATCAAGAGCCCAGACTCCACAGATCAGAGCTGTTTTGGCAGCACAGGGGGGACTTAGACAACACCAGGCAGGTGGTTTTAATGCTGCCACTGATTGATATGTATATTGTATTTTCTTTAACTTTTTTCTTGATCTTGTTTATTCTGTCTTATCTTTTTACTTCCTTGCTGTTATATCAATGAATGGCGGACTACTGAGCACTTTCTTTTCTGTTGTCCTTTTTTTTTCTTGTCACTCAATCGAGTAACTGCCTATCAGGTTCAATGTGTGTTTTGTTAAGGAATGCCAAATGCTATCAAATCTACCCACAGGTATTAATACAGTAACCCTGCAAAACAACTCAATATATTCCCAGAATTCAGATTTTTGAAACTGTTATAAATTAAGGTGATATGCGAGTTTACTTCCTCAAACAAAAGACACAAAAGAGAACATAAAAGCAATTTATGCCTGTATGTGTGTGCAGAATCATCAGGGATAATATTAAATAACAAAAGTTGATCTACAAAAGGATGAATATTTGGGTCACTGATAAATTTAAATTTTAAGGTCACATTCTAACCTGAATCCAAACCTTTGAAGCGTGGATTAAAGCTGCATTCATTGATTCCCCTGTGGATACTTGCAGGCAATACAACATATATCAGCGTTCATTTGTTTTTCTGAGTCTTTTAGCTCTGTTTTGGTCTGTTTGGGCACTTCCTGATAGAAACATGTGGCTCCTGATGCACCACAACATTTATGAGAAGTTGCAAACTTTTTCTGTTATCTGCTATGTGCTGAGTGCGATCAGAGCTTTTTCACTGAAAGGTCGAAACTGGGTTGATCAGCGCACTAAGAGTCAAATGGTAAAGCAGTGGTCTGTAAAACTAAAACAGTCAACTGAAAAAGATGTTAAAGTGCTTCACAGAGATGAAAGGAACTCGTCATATCTGTAGTTCTTTGATTCAGTTTTAATATGATTTATATATATATATATATAGCTAAGTGCAACTTTAGTTTCACCTCACTACAGACTAAAAGTTTTACCACCAGGGCTCTCTGGTTGAGGAAGAACCTGCCTGCGAACCAGTTTCAAGACTGGTAAAGGCTTTTTGTAAATTGTATTTAGATATTTACTTTTATTCTTTGCTGTTGAGTTACGTTTTATTGTAAGCTGCACTTGATTCTTGTGATGCTACGGAAGCCGAGAGCGGTAATGGCCGCACATTTTTTTAAATGGCAATTTTTTGAACGCCGTTCATTTTCTCGAGATAACGAGATAATTATCCCGTTGACAGTTTCGGCTGTCACTTCAGCCTTCATCAGAAATTGTCGGACTTCCTGGTGTGACGTATCTTATATAGACAGTTGACCGGGAACTCCGACATGACGTGTCATGAGAACAGCGCTCGTCTGTCCTCCGACCCCCGGCTGGTGACTGAGGATGGAATCCCAGGTGTGTGGGAGGCGGCTGTGGCTCAGGTGGTAGAGCGGGTTGTCCTCTAATCGCAAGGTTGGCGGTTCGATCCCCTGCCCCTCCACACAGTTGAAGTGTCCTTGGGCAAGACACTGAACCCGAAGTTGCTCCCAATGGCATGCATGGCAGCTCTGTTGCCATTGGTGTGTGAATGTGTGTGAATGGGTGAATGAGAAACATTGTAAAGCGCTTTGAGTGCCGCAAAGGTAGAAAAGCTATATAAGTGCAGACCATTTACCTGGGATTCCATCCTGGACCGGGCATGAGCGGGCAAACACCAATTATTTCGTTTTCAGGAGAAAACGATTCTTGTTATCCCAAGATAACGAGAAAATTAACTCATTATCTCAAGAAAACGGCGAAGAAAGAACAGTAGCGGAAAACGACCGCTCTCGGCTTCCGTATGATGCTGCATTCAAACTTTAAATTTAATGTTTTTAGGATGCATTTTTTCCTCTTTCACATGAACAAGATGTTCTCAGTATTTGTCTGATTTGACATTTGTATTATTGTAAAGCACTTTGGTACTTTACAAATGACGTTTTTATTGTTATCATTCCACATGAATGTACTTATTGTATGATTTTTCTGCTTGCTGTAAAGTTTTTTGTTTTTTTTAAATAAATGCTATAAAATTAAACTTCATTTCTACTGTTTTTCTTTCACATCCTCAAAAATAGCATCAGAAGAAAAAAAAACTGTGACAGGCAGAGATTTGATTTATAAACAGTTAAGTTAATTTGCAAAATTACTCAAATTGCTGTATTTCTTCCTGCTGTTGTAAAACCTGCTGGCATCCATCAGCAACCTCTCATAGTTAGTAAATTATTTTCATGCCACTCATGTGTTGGGAGCCAGCCAGAAGACGTGATGTATCCTGTCAATCAGCTCCAACAGAGAAAGACTCAGATGCTGTAAATATGCCCAAAACATGGAGCCCTGAGAAAACCTGAATAACTCTTTCAGCTCCCGATGAACATCTCTCACTGGAGAGCATCGTCTACCAACACCGTATCCAGTTTCCAACAAAAATGAAGCGCAGAGTGGAGAGACGCAGTCTGTGGAAATTAAAACTTTGGTTTCGCTCCAGGCAAACATTTTATCATTCCAGGCAGATGGTAGACATCTGTGTGATCATGAAAATACCTTTGAAGATGCAACCTGCTGCTGGATAAACTGTATAAGATATGTTGTGGTGTTTCCCCCGAGGCCTCCGTATGTAGCTTAAACACAGTGTCGAGGTCACAGATGGAGGCCTAAGGTCACGGTGCAAATCGATGTATTTCCTGTAGCTTTGAAATATTATGTGCCACAATGTTCCTTGTGTCAAACTATAAACGAAGTTAGAAAGGGGAACGGCAAACATATGGGAGAATATTCTACATTATCAGATTAAAGGTGTTTACTGCACTTAGTGAACTTCCATCAGGCTTTCAGCAACATAAGCTTTCTAATGGTGCTCATCTCTTCTCTCGCACTGCTAGAGTGCACTTCACAGCTTTTATTACCTTATTAGCTCAATGTCTGATTCTGTTGATAGAAGCCTTACACAGCCTGGTGTTTGGGGGACATTTTTCAATTTGCAGAATTAGAAATGGCAACGGAAGTAACACATTTCATTACAAGCATCAATCCGAATGTCACTGGGTTTTTAGATGAAGACCCAAGAGAAGACACTGCAGATGGCCAGGTGAAAGTAACAACAACATGCATCCGTCTATTATCTACACACCGCTTAATCCCACAGAGAACCCACGCTGCACGGGGAGAACGCTCCACGCAGAAAGATCCCGGGTGTCCTCACTGGGATGCGAACCGGTGACCTTCTTACTGCGAGGAGAAAAAAAAAAGTCTTTTCTAGTGAGGCGACAGGAAGTCACTGTGCTCTGGGGTGACTGGTATATGGTATATGTAGCTGTTATAGTAAAACAGACTTTGTAACATGTAACTCCAAAAGTCCTATAAGAAAACAAGTAAATATAAGTCCCTGGAGGGCAGAAGAGGAAGTATCTGGTTAAACAGTGCAAGGAGGTAAGGGTTAAGGCCAACTTCAGAAGATTTGTGTACACCCCTAAAAGGTCCTATACTCGGAAAGGTGGACTTAAAATTTTCATGGGGTATGGAAAACTGTATCATAAGATTTAAACTTACAACCTGTTTACAACAAACCAACAGGAAAAGAGTTTGTTCACTTCAAATACTTTACAAGGTTTTGAAAAAATGATAAAAACTGCCTTCCCTACCAACTTTCAGCACATTTGAAATTTGAGGCTAGTTGTTGTACAACAATATCTCAAAAATTATTAAAAATAAAAGTCAGAAATGTATATAGATGATATAGATGTCTTAATATAGATGAGTTGAAATATCAAAAACACTGAAGCCATCATCAAATGTGAAATAATTGATCACAAAAACATGTCCTAGTGTATTTCTATGCTTTGTTTCTTCTGTCACGTATGTTTTCTGGATTAAAGTTCACCTTTTGTTGCTTTAGCTCTCCTGTGCTCACTCTGAATTAATCATAAAAACGGCAATAAACCTCAGAAAACATCAACACAATCAAAGATAAAACCTCTGTTCAAGCACACAACCACACTTGGACCAATCAATACCAGTACCACCCATAAAATTACGAATCCTTTTCTGAGGTATTTGCTGTATTTTTTTTTTTAATAGGACTTGTAGAAATAGAAAGAAGATGTGGAAGAATAATATGCAGTAAAACATCCAACCAGCTGCGAATCAAGCCGGGGATTCACTGCTGACAGAACATCCACCCTTATGGCTTGTCTCCGAACCGCTCGGCTGCTGCGTTGCTCTCAAAATGAGAAATGATGACGTGATTTCTGGAGAAACTCCCTCTATAGCATGTTTTCTCTGTCTGTCCACATGTTTTGTCTCTATGGAGGAAAATCTAGAACTTTTCATTTTGTTCCTGCGAGTGACCAAACATTGGATCCCCCACTTGATAAGTGGCCTTTAATAAAGTTCTGCAGTTATTGCTACTCACAGCAATAAGATTACAAACATATTTTCTGGCAGCCTGAAGTGAAACATTAAATTGTCAGTAATTCCGTCATGCGTAAATGAAAAACAAGTTTACAACTCCTTCATTTATGTTCGCGCAATCTGCTTTAATAGCACAAATCTCGAGCCACAGACAGCTGTTTGACTCTTTTTATTTTTTTTATCTCCAGCTGGATTAAAAGAGCCGTAATAACATCTTGTGCTGCAAAGAAAAATGTGTTAAATGGTAAAAGACAGTCAATTATAAATCTCTCTGACTAGTGACTGGAAATGTATTGCATGACTGGGAAATGGGGCTGCTCATCACATGCTGGGTGCCATGATCTGTTTCTGGAATTATATGTGAAGCAGATATAGATTTTATCCTTTTGACAGCATTCCATGCAAAAGGCTGCTCCTATCCTGAAATAATGAGAAAATTAATCCACACATGACTCGTGATTTGAACATGCTTGGCCCTGCACTTGGTGCTCATACGTCGCTCTAATGACACAAGCAGCTCCGGGCATGAAACTGCCTGTTTCACACAAATTTCACAGTGTGTTACGAGTCAGTCAATAGCTGCGCTCAGTCTTGCACCAGGCCACATGCTGTGTTTGTGCTCGACGCTTTGAAAAAGCAGCGCGTCCTTTGTGTGCAGTCTCCAGCAGCTTCGCCTTTTAACTCTCCGGAATTACAGTTCTCCTTCCTTTCATGAGATCTCCTGTAGAGGGCCTGTGGTCTAGCAGCAGTTCTCAAACTGTGTCGCAACTCTGGCGCGTGGGTGTGCATGACAGTGAAGAGGAGGGGGGGGAGCTGAAGTGATTTTGAATTTGTCTGCTTCGTGTGGGAACAATAAACACAGCGCTTCAGAGGTTAACCGATTTAGGTTAGCAAAATTTTCCTTCGGCAAAACAACATGTGAAGAACAAGATGAGCGCAATTTTGGCCCAGCGAGAAGAAAACAGGTGACGCAAACAAACGTCTGTTGAACATATTCACTTAAAAGTGGAGACAACAATATCTGAAAAATCCACTCTTGTTCTCCAAAGTGTAAAAAAACAACAATTTCCTCTTTTGCAGGGGACTTCTTTCCAGCTGGAGGCAGTTGCCAGGTAACCAGCAGAAACTGCAGGATGCACCTAACCCCCCATGAAATGAGAAATTAATATTTTGACACTTTTGTTTTTTGGATGGATTAAACAAAGACAGCACAATGTGTTAATTTTTGAAAGTTAGCGGCTTTAGAATGAGGTGGGCTCCCCATTTTTCCCTGTTACCTGTCGTTTATGCAAAGCTAAGCTAACCGACTGTAGCTTCCTATCCTGCACTAACACAAGGGGGATTTCAATTTAAGCACCCATCAGAAACCCTTCCCAAAATATAGAAGTATTCCTTTTGGAATAAAGCCCGCAGCTGCTCACTGCATCAGTGCGTTCAGCCAAAAGCTGGAGACTGATAAAGGTAGGACTCTTGTGAGAATGTGCCTTCGTTGACTAAAAGCAGCGATTTTGCAGCCTAAAACTCACCGGAGAGGGACATGTTTGTGTAGACAATATTTATCTAAGGCCAGCATCAATGCCAATTCATGCTTTACATGTCCACATGTCCCTAAGGGTCCACAATCCTGTCATCCAACCATCCACATGCAGCCCAGAATTTGTGACCATCTGCACTGGAAACCTGCTGACTACACATGTGCTGGAAAAACTAACGGAGCTCAAAGCAAACACATGTAGGTGGACAGGCTGTACAAGAAGCTTCTCAGTCATCTACTTTCTTATTATTTATCACTGAAGGTCCCATTTTGTGCCCCATTTCAACAAGTCTCACATGTTCCCAGAATGTGTCTTTCAGTTTTCAGCTCAACATGCTAAAAACATGGTTCATTTCACCATGACTGTAAACTCCTGGTTTACTCCTGGTCTGAAGGAGCTGTTGTAGTATTGCTGCTGTCCACTTCAGGAAGAATGACTCTCTTTGTTTCTGTGATTGACAGCACAGAGACAAGTAGTTGACTACAGCAGGTGACAGTTGTAAATACTGATACTAGAACTTTCTATCCCTTTTAACTTTCTCTCTGTGCGATGATTTTCATTGGAAACATCAGTGTGTTCACAGCACACCTGTTGCCTTTAACAACAGTGAGTTTGTCAGACAAACCACAAAATTATAAAACTAGTACATTTCAGAAGTTGGAAATGGCTCTGCTGGTTAACATGAAGCCTTAATGTGCTGCTTTCAGTCCCTATTTCCTCCTTGCTCCATTGTCTGACAACAGAAGCTAGATAAATGAGAACAGCTTTATCAGGACATCCGCTCGACTAAATTCCAGTATATGTGAGCACAGAGCAGGAGAGAAGTAAACACTGGCTGAAACTAGGTTGCACTAAAGCACAACAGGCGACACGGAAACAGAAACACACACAATTCTGTTTTTTTGGTTTGAAATTGTTCTTGAAGTTTCCATCATTTTTCACCGTCCCTCAGCATTACAATTCTAATAGTCGTCCTCAAATTTATTCATAGCCTTCTATTAAAGAAAAGGCAAAATTCACAATAGTGAACTGCTTTTGAATTGTGAGTGAAAAGAATAATAAAAAAAGAAAAAAAGAAAAAAACTGTCCCAGACAAATTAGAGCACTTTGCTGATGAGCAGTGGGCCAAAATCAAAATACCTGTTAACAGGTGCAGAAGTGTGATCGAGAGTTAGAGAAAACACTTGATTGCAGTGATTGGCTCAAAGGGTTGTTGAACAAAATATTAGTTTATGGGTCCCATCATGCTTGTTTTGTTTTGTTTTTCTTTTCTTTTCTTTTTTTTTTGATAATATTTCTGTTGAACCACAATTCAAAAGCAATGTCATGACTTTCATTTTTTATTTTTTTTATTTTTACTTTTGTCAATTTCAACTGATTTTCTGTTTTTCTTCTTCTTTAATGGGAGGGTATGAATAAATTTGAGGATGACTGTATACCCCTCACATTAGCCATATTAGCTGCACAATGCGCTACCCCCTGGGGTTTTCCTATTGTTGTGGTGACTTTTGCTTCTGTGATGAGCTGCTGTGTCCTTTAAAAAGTGCAAAGTCGTGGCCTCTCAGAAACATCAACAGGAGCCCTTTGTGTTTTTTACACATACATATAGTAGCTTGAATGCAGCATCAGCTATTTGAAAGCCATGACTTGCCCTTCATACTTTCTTCATCTGCGAGTACACGACAGTCCTTGTGATGTATATGTTGGCTTTTCTCAAAATCTGTGAGAGTCCGTGGGAACCTACTGCACATATATGGAGCAGTGTCCTCCAAATGGACTAGAAAAGGAATATAATGGCAACGACTGTGTGCCTATGTGTGCGTCCAGAGGGGATTATAATCAAGGCCCCAACTTCACCCTGATCCACAGCTTTACATCACAACAAGATCTGACTCGCCTTGGAGACGGAGAACCGACTCATCTCTTCTCAGTTAGATGGATTTTTCTGCTGCATTAAAAACAAAGCTCAGATCTGAGTTCAGCATTAAATATGAGCGAGAGCGGCAGTATCAAGCTCGTGAGTCAGGTTTGAAAAGCTGCGCTGTCTGAAAGAGGCTTCGTGACAACACACTGGACTGATGTTCTAACAGCGATTGCACTTTAATCTGACTTCCAGAGTGACTGCGCTTGCTGCGACTGTTGCTGTTGTTTATGTCTCAAATGGTTGCAGTTTATCTAATAAACCTATGTATGTTTACACTTCTCTTGCTTTGACTTTGCTTGTATTTTTCCTCTGCACAACAGGAACGAATGCAATGGAAAAAGGAAACGTAGGTCATGTTCTTGACAGTTTTACATAAAATAAATAATATGGTCTACTACATTCATTCTGGTACTATTTTCCCTTTTTTCAGAAAAACCTTGAGAACCACTGTGGAGTGACATAAGCTGCGTTCCATTTACCTTGACATTCAGAGCTGGGGAAAACCAAGGACAATTACAGGTTGTTTTCAGGTTAGCCACAGTTTACAATATGCAATACTGCAAAATGCCCACAGATGTAAACTTGTATACAACTGAAACACAGCAGGGAATTGACAGAAGTGCCGATAAACTGTATATTATTGCAGCTTTTACTGCTGTTGATGGCCTAAGCAGCCGGCTTGGATTGTGAGGTGAAGTTATTACAAATTTCTGAGTTGGAAATCTGACCATGAGGGTGCCCCGTTTAAAATTTCTGACCTGAGACTCTGAAAATGTGACTTCCAAGTTAAACCAGAACACACCAGGAAGCTGTTGTGGCAATTTCTGTGATATTGGCTATTCTTTTCTGGGAAGTTTTTTTTAACTTTTAAAAAAGATTGAGTCCTCTGAACTCCAATTAGGTCCTGTACTTTTTTTTTTTGCTTTCGTTATGTTTTTACTGACTATGGCCTCATTTTCCACTGCAATATAAAGTCCTGCACCTCTACGGAAATGGCACAACCATGACTGGACGTACAGAAAACTCAAAAATGTGTCTTGTGTAGTATGAAAAAGTTGTTTTGGAAATCACTGAAAAAAAAACCACACACACACACACACACACACAAACTTACATTAGAACACACTGGTAATTTATTATACATAAACAGAATTTTTTTTTTAAAAAGCCAGAAATTAATATATATTCCACTAATTCCGAAATATACACAAGTGTTACCAATACTTGAAAAAAAATGGTGGCTATAAATACTAAGCAGATATTTTGCTGTTTACAATTTTGTTTTGTTTCTGTTCTTGTCTTCCTTCTGCTCGGTGAAAACATATAAACACAACCTGCAGTTCAGTCGAGTTCAGCTGAAAAGCCACTTTCATCACTTTTGGTCACAGCTGAGTCACTGATAACTTAACAGTTGCACTAAGGTGTGCAGAATCTTGTTTTTCATAGAATCTGGTTGGAAAAGGAATTTTTTTAAAAAAACAGTTTTAAATGCAATATTTAGAAAAAATGTTATTTTGATGAAATATCACAATCATAAGCTTAGATTTGGTCATTTTTTCAAAAACAACAACAACAACAACATTTTATTCAAGCACTCCTGGAAAGTTGAAAAATATCTGGTTTTACATTTTCTAGCTCTGATAAGTCGTGCAATTTGGGTGATTTGAATTTTATTTTTTAAATGAACATGACTTTTAAACCCACCAGTGGGTTTCAGGGTTCAGAAGGTTACATTAAATGTTCTTTTTTTCTTTCCTGTGTTTCATCTTTAAAGGAGAACCATGTACATGTTTTCAAATGCATTCAGTAAAACAAGGCCTGTATCTCAAACTGCTTCCTTGTATCTGTCCGAGCACATCAGCATGTTATTGGTTCCATGTATCATCTCCGATCTAATCTGATGAGCCTGTATGATGAGAGAAAGCTGCTATCCAAATCTTGTCTCCACCTGTGGTTTCTGATCCGTTTCCAGCATTAATGGCAGACCCACCGGATATGTAACAGCTCTGCTCCGCACAGTCCACATGGCTGCAGGAGTCTGTCTTTTCAAACTGTACACATCTTTTCATTTTTCATTTTTTTTACAGGCTCAGACCAGCTTCTCAAACTGCGTACAACAGATTTCCATTGGCCACCTTCCTGCAGCAGCATATGCACTGCTCCTTGCCCACCAGAAGGACGAATCTACTGAGACAGTTTGTTTTAGCACTACTCCAATAGTGATCCCTTGGGGACTTTAGTTCTGCTTTAATTGTCTGGAGACATTCCTGCTGTGAACTCCCACATGTTAACACATTCCTGCTCTCCAGGAGGTCTCAGAAGAGGTTAGGAAAAATGAAAGGAGGGAACTCAATGCATGTAAAGTGTGAAGAACAAAGTGCGCTCTCGTATAACTATTCGCTCAGTGTTAATCAAAGGTTTCCCCTGACATTGGTGGTGTGTAAAAGTGAGAATATCTTGTGTTGTTGTTACACAAACATGAAAACAAGCATTCATGGCTCAATTATAAGAGATGCTGAGACACAAACTGACTTACTACAGAGCGAGATGACCCATATTACTTGTATTATCAGTAGTACAAGTCTGCAGAATGCTAATAATATCACTACATGAAATTAGTAGTTAGCAAACAGGTGTCTGTTTGTGTGTTAAACAGACATGCAGCAACGTTATCATTCACTCTCTTAGAAATTGTGTTTATATGCAGCTGCACGGTGACGTAGGTTTTGTTGGGTGAGGTACACAGTAAACAGCGTCCTTCCTAATGACATTTTGAGCATTAAACAAAACATTTTCTGCATTCTGGGTAAAAAATTTTAGGTGGAAATGTTTTCATTTGTTTCAAAACAATGTTAGAAGGACATATCGCCTGCATCCCCGATGACATGTGTGTCTATGCAGATGCAACAGTAGAGGAGATAAAATAAGTCTTCACTAACCCCACGGCAAGAGAAATTTACAGTGTTACAGCAACAAAAGGGAAGAGCAGGAATATCCAAGTATTCATAATGCACAGATTAAAATGCACTGATGTGACACCGGAATGAAATATGATAGTTCACATTCTGAAGGTTACTGCAACTGGTTTATGTTCTGGTAAATAATGCTGATTTACATACTACCTACACACGAATTATCAGTGAATGAATCAGTAGGATGCTCATGGACAGATATATTTCTAATATATAATGTCTAATCTTGCAGTGCAACAACCACATGTACAGATTACAGTATCGTAAGACTTCTTTATGGTTATGATTAAACACTGACAGAACCTGATTGAGTTAAGTTTAGTACCTAAAACCACAATCAAGTTTCCATTTTTCCTACACGTAACCAGGCAACCTCCAGTAACTTCTTCTCATTTCTTTCTCTGTTTGGACATCCTCGTTTCCTTTTCTCAGCTCTTCTCCTGGTGTCTTTAGTCTCTCCTTACGCAAAGAGGCAAGAATGAGACACACGAGGAGAGAGAAACTGTAACACGCATTTAACGAAACAAGAGATCCTTGTTTCTGCATCGTCAATTAACGACAACTTGTGGCACAGCTGCATCATCTAGCTGTTGTTCTGTTACAGCCTACAGCTGTGTTTTATGATCTCTGTCAGATGAGCAGAACAGTGTTCATGACAACTTCCAGTATATATCTATACTGTGGCATAATGTGACAAGATTGTAGAGATGTCTGATGTTTTTTTAGATTTTTTTTTTCATCTAACACACAAACTTCCACAAGGTATAAAAGACACACTTAAGAGTGCTATACAACTACTGAGACATTGTGATTGAGTGATATATATACACATATTATACAGACACATTTGTCAGTTTTGATAAGGTTGATATATTCCAGTTTTCTATGAAAAACTTTTGCAAAGGATACACTTTAAGTTTTAAAAAAAAAAAAAAAGTTTAAAAATATCAAAAAACAGAAATTGTGCCCCAAAGGTCCTGGAAAAAAAAGGTAAAACACAAAAACTGTAAAAACTAAGAAAATAATGAAATAATATTTTAGTTGATTTATGCAGATCATACAGTGAAACAGTGTCATTTTACATGTGGTTTGTATTTTAAGGACAAATTACTACTTGTTGAAAAAAGGTTTTTGATGTTTCCATTATGTCCACTTCTGACTGGTTTTGTTTAATTTTTTTTTTTTAAACTAATATGATCTGTAATTTAACAAAACAGGGAAAATCTATACTGTACAGTTTTATACTATATTAAATATTTGTCAAATAATGATATTTTTGTTAATTTAAATACAGTAAAAAGAAAAAGTAGTGTGGGGCTCAAAATAGAGCAAGCAAGACCCTCATGAGCCCACCATCCACCCCAACCTCCTCCTGGTGACACTTGTGTCATTCATAAATGTAGTACTTAATTCACTGAGAAAAAACTGCGAACGTAATCTATCCAGTGATTAGGCTGCCAGCATGATATATCTGAATTTTTTTTTTACAAAAAATATCGAGAATTATCATATCGGGCCACTTGTTGAATGTAAGTCCAACATTTCTTCTGTTTTGATCTTGACTCTGGACGGACACGTTTTTTTGGGCTCTTTTCCAGTTAATATGTTTTTTGGCATCCATATCAATTTTAGATTCTACTTTTACTATACAGAATACAGATAGAATCATTGGTATTAAAGCAATGTAGTCATAAACAGTGCTTAAGACTTTTATTTTTTAATCAGTTTTCCAACCATTGCTCCCCTCCATACACTATTTATATTTAATTTTGCACAGATCAGCTTGTACAGTCTAAAGTAAGGCAATATACATTTTGTATATACATGTTTTAATGCGGCCCTGTGATAGACTGGCGACCTGTCCAGGGTGTCCCCTGCCTTCGCCCTAAGTCGGCTGGGATAGACTCCAGCCCCCTCGCGACCCTAGTGAGGATTAAGCGGTGTATAGATAATGGATGGATGGATGTTTTAATGCCACTCATCAAACTATTTTAGCACATATTTATTTAATTCAGAGTTCTTTTTGTTCTTTTTTTTTTAAAAAACCCTTTTTGAAATGATTCTGTTTCAAATTAACTTTAAACATCATATTTTAAGGTGTTTGGTTTAAAGAAAGTAGAAAATCATTACAACATATTAACAGTCTGCCGTTTTCATGCTGTGTTGGTCACACACATCTGAAACTTTGTATGTATTTTCACTCATTTCTGGCCAGAGATAAATGAAATTTCTTCAGATTCCAGTTAAAGCATGAGAAGTTATAGTTCCACTGGGAGGAGAATCTTCTTCTCGTCCATTTCACACCTACCAGGCAGAACATGTATTGACTAAACTAAATCACACTGACAGGGAAGCAAAGAAATCTGTGATTCCAGCCTCCTTCCTGACTTTGTGCCTAATGAGAGTGCACACATTGACTCAGGTCGCTCAGCTCTGTAGGAAATTAATGGACCCGGTGATGAGATAATTCTAATTGCGGGCAGTTTGGACACTGGGTCACCGGCCGCACACGGTTGTGTCAGTGTAGCTGAGGATCTCATCAGCTCTCGGAAAGGAGGCAGACTGGGGCAGACGGCAGAGTTAAACGAAATATAAACGACACAATTTGCTGTTTTCACCCACATTTTGTCAAATTAGTGCCGACATTGTTAAAAAAAAAAGACAGACATGCCGTAAGTTGCGCACTGGAAGAGAAAGCTGTGAGTGAACACATCATGATGAATTGCATGAATACAAGCAGAGTTATCCTACTGAGAAATAATAAATTCAGTAGAAGTATCACATCATTAAGTTTTTGATTATACAGTGAAAATGTGTTTGAAAGTAATTATTCTGCTGGAGGTTTAAAACTTACTCTAGTTTATGTGCCTTAAAGCATTGAGTCACTGCTTTGGACTGAACATAAATTAAAGTAGTGCATCTTACTCAGCCTTCTGTCTACATCTGCGCTGTGACTGCAGCTGTATCAAACTATTGGGTTACAGGTGTTTGCGTTCTACTATTAGGCACCCTGCAATTAAGAGTTTTTTCTTTTTATTTTTCTGTTTTTGCATAAAGTTTTTAAGTGCCTTTCACAACCTTTACTTAATGTCTACTTGAACATGATGAGTAATAGAACAAGTTCCCCTCAAAATTTGCAAATAGACGACTAAAATGACAAGGAAAGCAGGCATGAAACACTTAAAGTGTAACACCGAATGACATTTATCTACAGAAAAATGAGTAATTGAGATAAACCAACTAACACTGCAGAAATGGAAGCAAAGAAAGCGCCAGGGTCTTCGAGGCCAGTGTAATAAACAAAAAGCCCACATTTACCAGAAAGTAAACAACTCTGTTAATCTACAAAATCAAACCGAAAAGAAGCACTTAGCCAGACACAAGACTAGTGAGGGAGGCCACCAAGACACCTACGAAGTGTGTCAGAAAAGTTTCAGGACTGATGTACAAAAGATATATTTCAAATCCAAACTACAAGTTTTCCCCTCTTCAAAGTAATCCCCCTGGAGTCTAACACACTTTTCCAGCCTTTTCTGCCATGCTGCCATACACTCCTGGAAGGATTCTTCAGGGATCCTTTGCAGCTCTGTCATCACAGCCATCTTGATGTCATCCACGTCTTCAAAATGGGTCCCCTTGATGACCCCCTTGAGCTTGGGGAAGAGGGAAACATCCCACTGAGCCAGGTAGGGTAAGTAGGGAGGTTGCTCCAGCACAGCGATGTTCTTCTCAGCCAGGAACTGTTGGATGCTCAGGGCATTGTGAGCAGGTGCGTTGTCATGGTGAGGCAGCCACGACTTGTCCTGCCACAACTCTCGCCTCTTCTGGTGCACTGAACAAAGCAAATGCTGCAGGGTCTCTTTGTAGATATCCTGGTTGATCGTCTGAAGGGGAAAACTCGTAGTTTGTAGTTTGGGTTTGAAATATATCTTTGTGACCCCAGTCCTGGAACTTTCTGACACATCTCATATGACACCTGCAGGCATTACAAGCCTCAAACTGTACACACAACTGTTGCCTGTTCTTCACCAGTCAGAGCTTTAGGGGAGACTCGCCGAGAGTAAGCCACTGTAGCTCATTTGAAATCTTTACTGGAGTTCTCCTGAACTGTGAGAAGTCAGCTGGAAGAAGGCTCTTTGTTCTCTTTTGACTAAAGTTGAGCTGGCCATCAGACTAAATGCTATATTTGGCGGACACCAAATACTTCACATACAACTAAACAGAACACCCCCATTGTGAAGCATGGTGGTGGTAGCATCATGATGTTTGTCTGCAGCAGGCCCTGGAGGGTTTGTAAAGGTAGAGGGTAAAATCAAAGCAGCAACTTAAAGGGAAGTCTTGGAGGACAACCTGATGCATTTTGTGGGGACCTGAAATATACAGTCAAAGAGATACAGAAATGGTTTAAAGACAAGAAGGTAAAAGTTCTGTAGTGACCAAGTCAGAGCCCAATTCAACTAAGAACTTGTAGCTGGACTTTAAAAAGGTCTGTCCACTCCTGATCCCTGCACAATCTGACAGTGTTACAAAGAAGAATGCAATAAAATTGTAGTGTCCAGATGTGCATGGCTGATTGTGACTTACACAGGCTCAATGTTGTAATTGCTCCCAAAGATGCATCTACTAAAAACTGACTGGAAGGGGGTGAATTCTTATGCAGTCAACCTATTTTATCTTCTCGATTTTTAATTAACTGGCATTATTTTATAGAAATCTGTTTACACTTTGACAATAAAAAGTTATTTTTTTGTGAATTCTTGTCGGAAAAAGACGCGTATTGACCATGATTTAATGTTGAAAAGTGTTTAAAATGGAGCGCGTCCAAGGGCGGTGGATACCTTTTAACAGCATTGTAGTTCTCTTTATTTGTATTGCTCTCTTTCATAAGTCACACCTTTTCAATGCTTCATGGCACGTTTGCATGTATTATTTTAGCACAACATACATTCTTGTCACATTATGCCGTGGCGTGAGATGAATTATAAGTAAATATATACCACGAGCTGTCATGAACACTTATGTTCCTCTGACAGAGATCATAAAATACAGCAGTGGGCTGTAACAGAACAATGGACAGACGATGCATTTGTGCCACATGTCACATTTAATTGACGTTGCTTTGAAACAACGACTCCGAGGCGAGGATGTCTCATTTTGTTAAATCCCTCGACTCCTCTCTCCTCATTTGTCGTCCTCGACTCCTCCACTCACATCTCTGCAGGGAGGAACTGAGAAAATGAGGAGTTGGGGAAGCAGATAGAGGACATACAAACTGAGGAATGAGACGAGGGGAACGATGTGAGGGCCTAGACGCTGAAGCTGCAAAATGAGAAATCCCTCTTTCCATAGAGGCAATCTTTAAGATGTGCTACTCTGCTGTGTTTGGATACATTTTGGATTTTGTTTATTATTTTTTCTTTTGATTAATCAGATCATTTGTACTGTTTTGTGGTTTTTGTTGTTAGTTTAGCTGTAGGGGTTTTGTGGTACCCTTTACTTTGTGTAATTGGTTTGATCAGCCAGTACATATGATCCCCTTTTGTTCAGTGTTTTTCAGGTCTGTTAAGAGTTTGTTTGCTCAGTGCAGTTGGTTTGCTGAGTTATTTTGCTGCTTATAGCCTTAGTTGAGTTCTGTTCTTTTGACCTCCTTTATGGCCATGCATTTATTATTGTTTTTTGTAACTTGTAGCTTGGTCCCTCACAATGCATTTCAAGTTAAAAGTCAACACACATTTGATTTTTCACCCAGGATTCAAACCCTGCCTCCCCAAATGAAAATGCTCCATCTAACCCAATGCACCATTAATATTTGCTGCTATTAATTCTATTACAGCTGGTCTAGGAAAAGCTCTGTGATTGGATAGATTTTCTAAAGCCTCAAAACAGAGCCAAGAGGACATCTAGTTCATCTCAGGCCACCTAAATTACAACATGCTGCAGGATTAGTACAATTTTTTTTGCCCAATGATGCCAGAAAAACACAGCCTACCCCTGCTTTAATGGACTGGAAGATCCTCCATGATGACGAAGGGCGAACGGTTTTCAGGTCACAGGACGAGAGAGGACGCAAAGATGCATAATAAATAAAAGGCATCCTGTGTTTTAGGTCTGCCGGAACCCCTCTGTGGCTGCTTTTCATTATGCTAACTTATGCTTCCTCATATCCTCCTCCTGTGACCTGGAAATCATTCTCCCTCTGCCATTGCAGAGGATCTTCCAACCGCTTCAATGCACCTCAAGGAAATGAAGAGCAAAGCGAGAGGAGACCTCTGCAGGAGTATGGAAACGCAGATGTGTACTGATCACATCCTGCAAAGAAAAGTTCTGAGAGAGAGAGAGAGAGATGGCTCTATTCCAAAAAGATGCAAAAGAAGAGTGGATTTATTTCTGTTTGGCATCTTCAGGCACTTTATGTTGTAAGGTGAAGATACTGAATCCTGCAGTCAGTCAGTCAGTGCCTTTTAGAGTTTTTTCTTTCAACCGATAAATTGTGCTAAGCCTGTGAAAACCTGTAGTCGGATTAAACTACATAAACAACAGTCGAAGTTAAGGTTTGAAAAAAAGACTAAAACCTTGATTTTACGCCACTTGCAGACTTGATGGACATGTGGCTATTATTATTTTACAACTCTCTAGTTGTGTACACCTGAGTCTGACAGGAATGTCATTCGTTTTGCAGATACTTGGTCATAAACCAAAGTCTTTGACAAACCAACACTTAGATCTGATGATGATGCTGCCATGTAGAAAGGGAAAGGATCACAAAACCTTTTAAATTTTCATGCCAATCCATCCAAAATTTGTGGCATTTCACTCAAAAACACAAATGTGGTGCGTAGGAAAAAGTTGTGTGACTGCACAATTTGAGAATCAGGAATGTTTGTGCAATTCCGTCTTGTAGTTTGCTGGTTAAGAGACAAGTTTATCCTCTAAAATGAAATGTCAGGGCTTTGCTGAAATCTTCCAATCCAAATTAAATGGCAGTCCATATTATTGTTGCAAGGATACATGACTGAAACATCTAAAAGGGAAGATGAAAACCTAATACAGAAGGCTTCATCCTCTGAGTATAATGTATTTTTCTGCTAAATGTTACAGTCACTGATCCTGCAGTTGGAGTGGAGATATTTGGAGCAGTGCCAGGATTTAGCAACCGCTTTGCTCTTGCTTTAAACCAGTGAAATTTCTCAGGTGGAATAACTAAAACTGTTAAAGTTGTGTTCATGTAGGAAGCCATCATTCTTTGCAAAAAGCTGACTGACAAAGGTTTTGAAGGACGTAATGGCTGCACACAAAAACTGGATAATGGTGAGTGGCTCATAGCTTTTTAGGTCAAGAGGTTCCTGTGTGTCGGGAAGAAAACGGAGTTCAACAAACTATAAATCCCTTGATTGCCTCAACTAGATGTATTGATCACCAAAGGATGTGCATGAACAAGTTGCATGGGCTTTGTTGGTGGTGGTTTGTGTGCACTTGAGTGCACGAAGAACTGTATTACGGGAACTGAGGAGACATATTTAGAAGATCTTTGTGCAACCAGTTTGACAGGAAGTTGATTTTTTGCCTTTCAGAGGTCATAAATGTCTGGTTTGTCAGTGAAAGAATACAAAAATTCTGAAGTTTTACTGTATTTTTAGTGTATGGTAAAGATACACGTGTGAATTACATCATTTATCATACTCCAAAATATAACACATAAAGAGCTGTATTCAAGTTTAAAATTTAAGTTAATTAAACCTAAACTGTCAATAACAATGTAGAACAAAAGGACACTTGTGCTTGGCACATTTTTATTCATGATTTAGAGCGTCAAATTGTATTCATGTTATGTTGACAGCAGAAAGACAAAGAATGTGTCAAACAGCTGCACAAGCTTAAATTTTTTATTTTTTTTTGTCAAAGTGGGCTAACACACTAACACTGATCGCTAATACCAAGTAGTATTCAGGATAACAAGATGTGGTATTCATCCACTACGCTGCATTAAAAGGGACAAAACCGATGTGCAAACCTGCAAGCAGCAGCAGCTCACAGATGGAAATGTGTGAACCACACACTTGGCAGGAGAATTTATTAGCACATTTGCACAAAAAAAAACAAAGAAAAAAAAAGAAAAAGTACTAAATCTGAGAAGTAACAAAGGCAAGGTGTAAGATATTGTTTTTAATATTTTGTTCTGAAACTTGTCAGATTTCCTGCATAATTTCTGGGGTTATTAACTCCCCAGTGGGAGCACCGCTAACTTCATCATCACCTATTTCTTCAAAAGCACAAGAGAAAAAATTTGACAATTAGTCAGTTTTAAATGTCACGGGGCGCGGCAACACGTTGCAGAATCAAACAGATCATTAGCAGTCGTGTCATTCCTGCGTCGCCGAGGCCTGCGGCGACCCGTCTTCTCGTGGCCTCTGGCAGGTGCGCCGTGGGAGCGCCGGGCTGCCATCTCACCTGGCTGCCTCCTGCCGCGCCGTGGCTCAGGTGTTCTAACTGGAAAATTGCAAGTGACTTGATTTGTATAAGTGGCTGTGATAAATTAGCTGTGTTAAGCTTTTGGGCACAGAGGGATTTGGAGCCTGTTAGCCCCTTCCTACAAGCAGTTATTAAGAAAAGACACTGAGCTCTGCATCTTTCTGCATTGCAAGCAGGCAACAAGGAAGGAATTAAATACAACCTCTTGGTGTCCACTGATTTTAGTTTTTTCTTGCTCCCCGGATTATTAACTAGCCTTCCACAGCTTATTAGGAAGCTGCACACCTGCTTATTCATGCAGTTATCCAATCAGCCAATCGTGCAATGCATAAAAATCCTGCAAATACAGGTCAGGAGGTTCAGTTCGTGTTCATATTCAGCATTAAAAAAAAAATGTGATTCCAATAACGTTCACTGTGGTGTGATAGTTGGTGCCAGACAGGTTTGTTTGAGCATTTCTGAAACTGCTGATCTCCTGGATTTTCGCCAAAAGAGTCTCCAGAGTCACTCAGAAAGGTGCAATAATACAATTTTTAAAAAAAACAAAAAAACACACCCAGTGAATGGCAGGTCTGCAGACAGAAGCTTCTGCTTGAGGAGAGAGTTCAGAAGAGAATACAGCTCGACTGTTTGGATCTGACAGAAAGGTTACAGTAACTCACATAACCACTCCAGGTTATACGGAATCTCAGAACGCAAAACACAATCAAACTTGACATGGATGGGTTACAGCAGAAAACCATGTTTGCTTCTTCTCCTGTCAGCCATGAACAGAAATCTGAAGCTGCTGTGCGGACTAGTTCAACAAAACCAAATCATTTAGGACTAAAAAACATAAGCTGTGTTCAAAATCACATATTGTTTCGTTTGACTTTATGATTCGAGAGATTTTATGTGTCACATGCTTAAACAAGAGGGGCAGTAAAATGCAAAAAGAAAGTTCCACACAATTCAAGACTTTAAAAGAAATCCTTAAAAATTAGAAAAAAATCATAAATAATGAGGAGTAAAGAGATTGTGAACCTAAAGTGCAGTTTATATTGTGCAATTAATTTTGCATTAAGTAAACTATAAAACATGATCAAGGAATTTAAACAAATCTACTTTTCTTTGCTGGTTTACTTAGTGTAAATGTATGACTTTGCTATGTTTATAGTTAATTGTAGTTAAATATCTTTATGTATATATATATTTAAACATCATTTAGACTACTTTAGAATTAAAATAATATTATTTAATTAGAGAAATTTTGATTTAAAATGATGTGTTGAATGAATGAACAGCTGAGACTTTACTCAACTCATTAAATTAAGTTAAACTAACAAACTGTATAAGAGTTGGAGAATTTTTTTATGTTTGGAAAGACACATATGGTGGAAAGTTGCTATGTATCGTTGTCAAATCAAGTTTTTTTTTTTTTTTCCTAATAATAGTCCAAATAATTCAAAGTATCAGATTAGCACTGACTTCGGTCCTTACACTCGAAGACTTGGCTTCAACAGCTGAGACTTTAAATTCTCACTTTTAAATGAAGAGGAAACTCTTTAAAGTTGGAAAATAAAAAGAAATCAATGGAGTGTGACTAACTAAATAAACTTAATATTTTGAGTTTATTGAACTTGTTTTCTCAAATTCAGTCAGTTTAACTCAGCTAGTTTAACTCTCTCCTAACTATTCTAACTTTGAACTAATAAAACATCCAAAGTGCAGTTAACAAACATTCTTAAACAGCAGAAATCCTATATTTCTAGGCTGAAGAATGATTTCCAGTGTACGTACCACAGCTTACTTTACAACGATGCACTGTTTCATGCTGTATGTATACAAATGAGTCAAACTTACTCATAATAATGTGGCTTAAACTTGTACATTTGCTGTCTGTAGTGTGGATTGAGCTGTCATCTGTCTGTACTGTGAAGTATGTGGTGTATCTGTGCCTTGGATTGTTTGTCAGAATGTCCAGAATAACCTGCTGGCTCACACACTGCAAAAGATATAGCAGGACATCCTGGTATTTTGGGCATACTGCACTTGACTCTTCTATGAATTAAGACATACTAAATCTATTCATGGATTCTATATAGTATGAAGGTCTGCTCTAATGAATCTGACTTTTGACTGTTTTTTGTATCTGTTGCAGCACACAGATGGTAAAGTCATAATTGGGTGTAGACAGCATGAATCCATGCATTATCAGTGGCGTGGGGACGGTTTTCTTGGCATGCTTAATTCTGGTCAATCATGGTTTGAATGCCACCGTCTGTCTGAGCATTGTTGCGGACCATGTGTATCCTTTTACGGCCACAATTTACCATTTTGTAATGGCTGCTTCCAGCAGAATAATGCACCAATGTCACAAAGCAAAAGTCTCAAACTGGTTTCATTTAAATGACAATGAGCTCAGTGGACTCTCTGGTCGACAGATCTGAATCTGGTAGGGCACCTTTGGGATGTGGTTGAGTGGGAGATTCGCAGCATGAAGGCTCAGCTGACAAATCTGCAGAAATGATGTGATGCAATCATGTCAACATGGAGCAGAATCTTAAAGGAATGTTTTCGACATCTTGTGGAGTCCCTGCTACGAGGAACTGAGGCTGTTTTGAAACCAAACTGAGACTCTCCCCATTATTAGTATGGTGTCCTTAATAAAATATGACTAGCTCTTTGTGTCCAACATCAAACAGACAGTCAGCACAGTAGAAATATCTCCACAAGATTTACCATTTCTTCATCATTTTAAAACATAACCAATTAACCAGCAAGCAAATCTTATTTTACCGTTTGTATTTTATACATACAATGTACACTGGCTCGCTGATATGTCTTACTGCTACTCGTGGCATGAACAGGCAAAATGTCTGCTGTGGAGAAGGAATCTAGTCACGTCCTCTTCCATATCTTTCCAAAACACACAGCAATCAGATATTTATAGAGAGGAGGAGGAACGAAGAAGCACATAGAAAAGACACACATGCTGTGATGGAGAGAGACATGCAGGCAATTCCATGCCGTTATTAGATTCCAGCAGGAGAAAGATGGCATGAAATGACGGCGAGTGATGCATAAAAGGTCCCAAGATGGACTCGAGCCTGTGCTTCATGGTCGATGTTGTAACCCTGAACCCGTGGGATTTATTGATGTGTAAGTTTTACCACACAAACATCACATGTATCTATTCTGTTGGCTTCTTCTACAGTGGCTTTAGATTTGTTGACTTTTTTTCAAGAGCAATGGCAACTCCTGGGAAGCTGAGAAGGGAGGTTGTGCAAGTATTAGTTATTGTGGACAGTGCGAAACTGCAGAGGAGATGCATTGGTGCAGCGATTAAAGCAAGCCTTTACTAAATCACCACCTATAGCATCCTAACCTCAATCTGATACAAATCGTTCAGTGTTTAGTATCTAGTATTTAGTATACAGTTCAAGTATTGCAGATTAGCTGTAGCACCTGATTGTACCAAAAGGAGTCTGTTTAATATTGTAGCGAGTAGCAGAGGTATGAAGTGTCATGTTGGCCAGCAGAGAGCATTGTGTTAAACTAGTAAAGGGGCACCATGACAACGTCATCGATGATGCTGAATGACATCTGGTAAACTCACAAGTGTTTAAATCAAACTGAGATCAACTGGGAATGTTATCTTTTGCCTCAGTAGAAAATGTGATGAGTACCTTTGTGGCTTTTGTTCAAAACATTCTTAAGTTAATGACACTTGCATGACAGTGGACATAAACAAAAGATCAGGCTGTTGTTTCTGGTGATACTGATCATACCTGCCTTGATCAGTCCTACGATCAGGAATCAGGTCATCCATAGCCCTGTTTTTCTCTTACAATTTATAGATTTAGTAACAACAAAACTGTTTTCCCACTTGCATTAAGGAGGGAACATGACCATTAACTGGATGACATTCAAGCATGCACAGTGCACAGTTCTCATATCTGAGAAACCAGGGTTCCTGGCCTGAGCACTTTGGTTAAGGTTAGAAAAAGATTTTGTTGTGTTTGAATCCACTGCAGACTTTTTCTCTGTTAAAGCAGACTGCAGTAGTTCCCTAATCTCAACCTAATAATAACACAAAATAAAGCTGCTTAAGTCACAACAACTGGCTGTTGTACTGCGAGATCTGATATGATGTCAGTGAAAATATTGCTGGAATAAACAGTGTCAATGTGTTTGCAGCTCACCAAATGCAAATGAATATTCTCATCACATTGATAGAAAATCCTGTTTCAGTCGATGTAACAGGTAAACTGAGACACGGTGTGGATTATCTGCTATAAATTTCTATTTGTTAAAACGTTTGCTAAAACCTAAAAAAGCAAAGAAAGGAAGCAATATATCAGACAGTCGAACCGCAGCTGGGAAGTCAACCACCCACTGATGGAGAGCTGGGAGAACTCTACCTGTGAAAAATGCAACGTAGACCAAAACACACTTCAAATAACACAACACACTAATAAAATTTGCAGCTACAAAACCATCAAAAGTGAATGAACCCCTGGCCACACCTGTGATTGGATGCCACCACCAGCCACAGCACTACAAACACAAAGAGACACGACTGAAATCCTCAAACACAAAATTTGTTCTCCAGTGAACAATGAAAGTAAGAAAAAAAAGAGGATTAAAACACCTAATGTGAAAATAAGACCGAAACAAACTGAAGGCAGTGTTGTGCTTCTACACCAGCTGACAGTCAAACATTTATTTTTTGGCTTTTCTACCTACAGTAATAGTTACAGAAGACTCAGTGTGTCGGTGATTAAAAGAAAATCCACCTCAGGGTGCCTGCACCCCTACAGCACCCAAACAATAAAAACACCAAAATGAATATAAAGCATAGCAAATGACAAAAACCACAGGTTTGGCTGACAGGAGCCAAAAGTGTACAAAACAGTACAGCCACATGGAGAGAGCACACAAAGCCCCACAGTCAGCCTGCAGACTCCACACCTGCTGGCCATGAGTCGGCTTATTAGTTTGTGCTGCTCACCTGATTGGCTGCTGCCTCCTGCATGGGTCCCACTGTTCTCCTGCTACTTTAAAGGCTCCACATTGTGCCTCTTTTCAGCAAAATTAATGAAAGTCTCACATGTCCCCAGAATATGTCTTTTATTTTTTTTCAGCTCAAAATAGTACAAAGATAGTCCTTTTCACCATGACTCCTGGTTTTAGGCCTGATCTAAAACGGCTGTTTCAGTGTTTGTAGCCTAAAATGAAGCTGAGCTGCTGCTGTCCACGCCACCTTCAGGAAGAAGACTCTTCCTGCATCTGTGATTGACAGCACAGTGCACAGCAATTCATCCATCCATCCATTGTCTATACAACACTTAATCCTCACTAGGGTCACTAGGAGTCTATCCCAGCCGACTTAGGGCGAAGGCAGGGGACACCCTGGACAGGTCACCAGTCTATCACAGGGCTACACTTAGAGACAGACAACCAAGCACACTCACATTCACACCTACGAACAATTTAGAATCACCAATTAACCTCAACACATTTTTGGACTGTGTGGGAGGAAGCCGGAGAACCCGGAGAGAACCCACGCTACACGGGGAGAACATGCAAACTCCACGCAAAAGGATCCCGGGTGCCCACACGCGAACCAGCGATCTTCTAGCTGCGAGGCAACACCTTGCAGCCCCAATTCAATTCAATTCAGTTCAGTTCAATTCAATTCAATTCAATTCAATTCAATTCAATTATATAGTGCAGTTTATGACATATGCCATCTCACAGCACTTACAATTCCAAATTTAAACAGAGAACTCAACAATCCCAAGCTGCCTTTGGACTCCCTCTGAGCAACAGTGGGAAGGAACCAAAAACCTCCGACAGAACCAGGCTCAGGAAAGGCAGCTATCTGCCTCGACTGGTTAAGTGAGAGTGGGGATAAGGGGGTGAGGATAGCAGGATAGCAGATGGAGAGCAAGCAATAGAACAGGACAATACATATATATGAATATTTTGGGGGCCGTTGAGGCCAGCGGCTGCAGATCAGAGACGTGAAGCTCCAGATCCAGAGATGTCTGCAGCACCAGATGACATATACGAGTGCGTGAGACCAGAACTTTCCGTTGCTTCTGTTTTTGACATGGAACCATCATTTTGCAAGGAAATTCCACCAAATTCACAGCACAGACATTGTTTTTAACTCAAGTACATCATGGGTTTGTCAGACCATGTTGCAGTTATAAAATCAGTATTTGGCAGTGCAGAGCTGCAGCATGGCTCTGAATGACTGCTGGTTAACACGTAGTCATAATGTGCTGCGTTTCAGTCTTCTGTTGTCTGTCAACAGAAACAGAAAAGTTTGTAAATGAGAACAGCTTTATTTGGAATTCGACTATTAAAATGCAGTTTGTGTTAGCACAGAGCGCATGAGAGAACACGCTGAATTTTGTTTGCACTGAATCACAACAGGTGATATGAAAACACGATAACCCATCCAGTGCTTGTTTACTGGTTTCACATTGTTCTTAAAGTTCTCACCGTCTCTGAATGTCCCTCAGCTGTACAGTTTCCACAGAGCTCTGACCTGTGAACATGCCATCAAAGCTCGTGGTAATGTTAGCCACATTAGCTGCACAATAAAGGATTTTCTTATTGTTGTGGTGCCATCAAAGATAAAAGTAATCCACGGATCTTCAGTTCCTGGGAGTGCATTAGGTCTCTTGTGTTCACTCTTACAGCCAGCAACAGAACATTTGGGGAGTTTTACTCATGGCAGAGATATTTTAGCATCCGGCAAGAGCAGCTCTAGAAAGTAAATAAACCAAGTGGACTGAGAGGCTGCTGCTCATTCTGAAAGGTAGCAACAGTTAGTGAGGAGGCAGGATTAAACAAAGTTTGATCTAGACGAGGGCTGCAAGGTGGCCTCGCAGCAAGAAGGTTGCCAGTTTGCGTCCCGGTGGGGGCACCGGAATCTTTCTGCGTGGAGTTTGCATGTTCTCCCCTTGCAGCGTGGGTTCTCTCCAGGTTCTCCGGCTTCCTCACACACAGTCCAAAAATAATTTGGGTAATTGGTGATTCTAAATTGTCCGTAGGTGTCTGTGATAGACTGGTGACCTGTCCAGGGTGTCCCCTGCCTTCGCCCTAAGTCGGCTGGGATAGGCTCCAGCCTTAATATCTTTAGAGATTTTACTTTACACCTCGACAAAACACACAAAAAATGGATTTTCACCATTTGGGACCTTTAAGATTCCTTTAAAATGCATTTTAGTTGTATGGAAACACAATTTCTAGTGTACAGATTCTGCTATGCAAGATATTTGACTTGACAAAAAGCGCTAACAACAATTTTGGTCGCTTTGTCACACTTAAATATAGAAAACTGGTGCACCTAAATGGAATGCAGCCATTGTCAGTGTTCATTAATTTGTCAAGTCAAAGTTTCAAGTGTAAGAAAGCTCCCATGCATCAACACTCAACATTATTCTGTCCTTAATGCAGATACTGAGGCTGCAAATAAAAGCCAAGATATTGTAGGTGACAAACAACAGTCTGGCTGGACTCAGGTGCAGCCATGACTTGGCAGGAGTGGAGCCTCTTTCTTTGGTAGGATACTTTCCTCCTTTGGTTGAAGAGGAGGCGGCTAAGACACTCACGTGATTAATTTTGGCGTGCGATGCCAGGTTTGAGCTGGGTCAAGTTCACCACAACTAACAGGGATCACACCAGAAGTCAGCAGCTGTCATCTGAAAATAAAAGCCCGGGCCTGTTGACTATGAGGTCTACAGCCCAGAAGTTAAGACATATAAAGATTGATAACCTAAAACTGTGTCAGTTTATAGGCTAAGAGTTTGTGGATTACACTGGTAGTGTGAGAGTCTCAGAAAATGCAAAGCACAGCTAAAGCCCAAAATAGGCTTCTTTTCTTTTAGGTGTATTTAAATTAGACTTCCACTGTGAGAAATTGCTTAAAGGACCCATTAATTAGGAATCAAAGCTAACAGCCATTGTTTATTTTTGGTTTAATTACTGCTTAATTTCATGTTTTTGTCTTGTTTTAGTATTCATATAGATTTATTTTTTAAATCCACTATACAGTAAATTGTTTGGTGCATCTGCAAAAAGCTAAACAACAACAACAACAACAACAACAATAACACCAAACAACTATAATAATAACAACAATAAAAATAGTAACAGGATTGAACATCATTGTGTTGTCAACCTATGTACACTTTTTTTTAGTGACTGCAAACAATGCATCTCAAAATAAAAATGTTCTAGTTTTATTTATGCTGCCAGTTTATTAGTCTCTGCATTTCCCCCCTAATTTTTGCATCTATAATTATTTTAAAAAATATATTTCCCCTATTTTCAATTAAATATTTCTTAATTTTATTTTTGCTTCTAATTTATTTATTTCTAATACTATATGGTTACCTTTTTGTTTCTATTATTTTATTTATCTTTTTATTTTAATTGTAATCAGAATTGTTATTAATCTTAAATTATTTATGTCCAATCTACCCATATTGTGATTTTTGCATTTTAGTTGATTTATTTTAAATTGTTTTGTATTTCTAATGTAACTAATTTCACCTCGCTTTCTAGCATGTTTATTGTTAATTATTTAATTTCTAGTTTCCCTTATCTATTATCTTTAGTCTTTCTTTTAATTTAGTTATTTCAAATTATTTTCATTTCCAATTTTGTTTGTTTCGGCGCTTTAGTTTTAAACGTCTTTTATTTTGAAAACCGCTGCCAGACAGGGCTTCCACGTCGAGGTGAACTTGACGTCCAGGAGCTGCAGCTCTGGACATTTTAAGGTGAACACGTTTAGTTTGGAGCGGAGTTAAAAACGCGGACCAGGGCTGCTGTGGTTGAACACGGCCAACACATGAGCTGCGAGTCGTGCAGGAGCAGCAGAAGGAGAGGAAGGCGCGGTCAAGACGCACAGCTGGAACTGTAAAAAAATCAAATTAAAAAAAAAAAAAAAAAAAAAAGAAGAAGAAGCCAAAGCGGAGAGTTGCTCGGACTTGGCTGTGTTTCAGACTCCGGTGAGCAGCAGCAGCAGCAGCAGCGACGATGCTCCGCTCCGGTTCTCCGGCTTAAACAGCGCAAAGTAAAGCAGAAAGTAGCAGCTTTGCCGGATGTTCTCCTGATGGAAGATGATGATTCCCAGCTGACTGTCGCAACACGCTGCGGTAGGTGAACTAGTGGAGGAGCAGGGCGCAGGAACGCGGCTCTGTGCAGCCAAACCCCGGACCTTTTCGGCTTGTTCCAAGGCTGCAGTTTCGCCTCTCTTTTTTTTTTTTTTTTTTTTCCTCCTCTCTCCAACAGCTCAGAATGTATTTCCACCTTCTCCTCTCGGATTTTTAACGAAAGTCAAGTGACAGCTGAAGCAGAGCGCCGCGGATCCGTCGGATGCCTTTTTGCCCTCCGCTGGTTTCCCACGATTTGCGCAAGGAATTTCATTTTTGAATTTTTAATTGAGGAGGGGGGGAATGACTAATCACACATTCTGCTGCTCTTTTCCTTGTTATTTCGACTAGTCACTGTGGCTCCTTTTTTCCCCCCTTCATTCTTGGATAAAGAGGATTCCTGTGAGCCATCGTTGCGCGCGTCATCTCCACTGATGCCCATTGATTTATAATTTTTTTATTTTTTTTTTCTGGGGAGGGGGGACATTTATCGGTGGCTGCACGCAAAAGGACTCGGATTTGGACTCCTTTCCCACAGTTCCACCAATTTGCAGCAGGATACTCGCAACTTTCTTCTCTCATGTGTCGGTTTTGCGTGCACAAGACGCGTTTTTCGTGGCTCAGGTTCGCTGGAAAGACTGTGGCTGAGTGTTTTTTTTGGGAAGACCTCGACCGTGCATGACACGCGCTGTCACATATCTGTCTATTGCGCATTATCCAACTTAAACAACAAAACAACAAAACCCCCTTCGAAGAACTGTTGGCGTTGGAGGCTGCGGAGATATTTATCCACCATCGGCCACAAGAACAACTGGGATTTAACATCCACCTGCTGGGAATTTCTACCATGTCAGGTGTACGGGATTTCAGATGGCCTCTCTTCATCTGTGTGGCGGCGCTTTCATGTGGTGAGTTAGCCTCCTCCTCCTCCTCCTCCTCTTCCTCCCTCCCCTCCACCCTTTAGCTTCAGGATCATAACTGTGTTGCATAAAAAAAATAGCAAAATTTCTCCAACATGCTGCTGCAGAGGTGTCACATGTGGTCCTGGTTTGGTCATTTATTTTTATTTTTTGGAAGATCTTCTCTTGCAAACACAAGTCTCAGGCAAAGTGCAGTTTCTTCCTTTTTAAGGAGGAGAATTTGTGAAGTTTTGCCAAAGATGTGACATTAACATCATCAGGACAGTCTAACTGCCACAATCTCCACCTCCAGATATAAATAACTCCATCAGGTGATCATCCTCTGGAGCATCATCAGCTCGAGAAAAATTCCAATATTTTGGAAACGCTTTCTCCAGGTTACTTAAAAACAACATCTTCCCTGTTGGTTTCCTCTCCTGTGTTTGTGCTCAAAGTCGCCTCTCTCCACAGCGTGGGGGCTCTTACACAACCTATAGTGTGTCCTACATAGGCCGACGTGCACGGCAAAGTGTGTGAAATCCAAATCAAACATCCCAAAGATGATTTCCTGACATGTCCCAGTGATCTAGTTGGACTCCCAAACACTAATCCTCCTTTAATATCCAACTCCTTCTTTTTTTTTTATTTTATTGATGCAGCAGCAGCAGCAGCAGAGGCAGCAGCAACACAGCACTGTTTCCAGCAGTGAGCAAAGTGTGACATTGCACTGCACGGATTAAGTGCACTGCTGAGAGGTAAACTGAGTAGTAGCACCTCACAGTGCACCCTCTGTTTATTCATTTGCAGGCGTATTTAAAAAGCATATTTAGACTTTCGATTAGGGATTGAATGCTTTGCCCGGGTAAAGCTGCACGGAGGCAAAGTGCAATTTTTTCCATATTTACTGCATAACCACCTCTTTGCATCCTGTCAGGCATTTTTTTAAATAATTTTTTTCCCCACAATATCTCCTCTCCTACTCGTTTTCACTAAGTCTTGCCTCAATTTCATTACCACACAAAAGAAACGCCTACGTGTGCACTAAAGCATATACTTTCCTTGATGTCTTCACCGAGGCTGTGCAAGCCTGCGTGCTGTGTTCTGCAATACTCTCTGCCTACACAAATCCCGCCTGTGGTCAGCGTTGCTTTGCGCAAAGGGGGATAACCCGCCTCCCTGGACAATGAGGGCGCTGCTGTCAAAAGTAAATGCAGTGCTGCATCTGGCGCACGGCCTGCCTCCTCCAATGGATGCTTTCGGGGGGCCTCAAACCTCGCTGCACTCTCCCACCAGTGCTTGAAACCTCTTTGCCCCTTGTCAGGCTCGTATGCTAAATAAACAATTTGTAAGAACACCTCAAGAGAAAAGCAGGAGACTTGCTGGATGAAGAGCTAAGAAGCAGACAAATCCCCAGGTGTGAAAAAGCAATATCATGGACCGTAAGACTGCTCAGGGGGAAATCCACTACTGTAATGAATCTATTATTCCTCATTCTTCTCACCTTAAATCATATTTTCGGATATATTGGCTGACACGTAATGTTGCCAACGAGCTGAAGATTAAGATTTTTTTTTTTCTGCGGAGTTGATTGAATAAAAGCCTCGCTGGGATTTGGTACCAAGATGCCATTGTGGTGGGTCACTTTCTAGCGGGAAAGCCGCTTATTTTCCTGAACGTGGAGGTCGGAGGTTGGGTTCTGGGCTGCATTCTTGGAGCCGATGGGGATTAAGAGGTTTTGCTCAAGGACACTTCAGCTCGACACGTTTGCTGATAGGAGTGTTTGAAAGGTTTTCTGGTCAGTCGTTGTGGTTTGCTATGTCCAAGTTTTACAAAAAGCTTAGAATTAAGGTGTAGATGTGTGGTTTGAATAACAGAAGGACACTTGTTTTGGTAGCATTTTGTGCAAAACTCTGCAAGAACAAGAACACTGTTTAAATAGAATCAACTGAGTAAAAATACTGATCAAAATAGGAAATATTAGATTCAGGTAAATAAGTACAAGTGACCACACCACGTTTTGGTTCTACAAGCATATTTCACTTTTGGGTGACTCCAGATTGAGGCTTGGTACTGAACCCTGTTCTAATCAAAACAAGGGTTAGGACTGTAGATAACCAAAGTTAATCTTCAAATCGTACCTTCTCTTCAACCAGTTGATTTGTTACGTTGGAGAAAAACAATCCGCATCCGTTTCTAGATGAAATGAGCACCATGAGACTCGACCTGCCGGCCTGATTAGCCTAAATGAACACTAAGTAAACATAAAAGCTAGTGTTGGCATCGTATCAAATCATTTTAATCTGGTCATTTCATAGCAGACTCGGAGCAGCCCAGCTGGCATTTGCACGTATTTATATGATTTCTGAAACTAGAACCACAACAACTGGTGATCGCTGTAAAAGAACGGTTGAGGAATACAAGTTAGACAAGTTAGCTGCTGCTTTTAGGCGATCCGACATGTTGGTTGTTGAGCTGTAATGTACAAAGAACTGTTTGTAAAGTTTGGATTTGACTTATTAAACACAATGCAGCCACACTGACGACTACTTTGACTCGATGCCAATTAATTTGGAGCCGACTGAGTAAGTGTCAGATAAGTTTGTTTGGGTTAAATGAGTTGTAAATTCTGAAAATACAAGTTTTCTTTCCTGTCGCCTAAAACAATGGATTAATCCTGGAAAGCTGTTGATGTAGCACTTTTTCTCTTATGAAAGTCACACCAGCGATTGTCTGTCCAAGGAGACTTTTGGTCGGCCGAGAGCGTACCGACCAACCAATCTCCACATTACAGCCCCAATAATTCACATAACACATTATCTCCTCTTACATACGTGCAAAAGTGGCTCACCTTGCCTGAAACAACACTCGTATCTGCTGCTATCAGTCAAATTAATACACTTTTGCGAAATAACTCATTAACCTTCAGCTGGCGGTGTTATTTATGGGGCTAGCACTAATGTATGTTTTCATTATAGACTATTTCCTCAATTTATTTTTTAATTTATGTAACGTTAAAGGCGGTTTCTTAAAGCTTAGAGTAGTGCTTCCAATATGCTGATTTGCTTCAACCAACAGTAGCGAAGCAGACGCAGCTAACTGGTAAATATATCAGAAAAAAATGGCAAATCCTCCTTTTTTTGCTGATTGATTTTCTGCTGATTAATAAATTGTCTGACTTCACTTAAACACATGAGAGGCAGCATGTCATATATTTCATAGATGTTTGGATCCGGCACAACTTCCTGGACGAAAGCCAAAAACAACATATTGTTTGTAACTTGGACGAATTCATCAGGTCTCGATCTGAGTTGTTCTGTCGAACTAGTTGTGGCGAATGTAGTGTTAAGTAGCAGTCGGTTGCTCGGGGCTGCAGTCAGCTGCAGAACGTGTCCTGAGGAGCAGTGTTTGCCCAGTCATGGTTTGCATGTAGCTGGCAGCCTTCCCAGCAGCAGCAGCCTATCTCTGAGGGGAGACACTGGACAGAGAGCAGACAAAGCGGCAGTGTGACACACCAGCTCTCATGTTCTGGCCTAATTGATTTACACGTGGTGAAACGGAGCCTTTGCTCTGTTGCTGAGTTTGAAGAGCTTCCCTGCTTTCCATCCTTTTGTGTGGAAAACGCTGCTAAAAACAAAAAAAAGTCCCTCCATGTGCGTCGACACTTTGACTGCAAATGAGTCAGCGCTGCTATTTCGTTAGTCTGTTTCACTTCTATACTGTGGAGATGTCAAAATGTTGAATTGTTGCTGGTACACCTACCACTTCTGTTTACGCTCGTGAAGCAGGTGCTTTTTTTTTTTTATCTTTAGCTAGCAGTGGAAGCTTAAGGGAAGAGCTTTTTTTGCGGCGTTCGCTGTCTGATCATCAGATAATGGCAAACCCGCGTGGAGCACGGCACCCTTTTGCGAGTTGAATTATTATTATTTTTTAAATTTCAGTGACAGATTGGCTCAAGGCACCAATCTGTGCTCTCGCAACAACCAGCTACCGAGAAAAAAATAAGGGAAAGAAGCTGTTACTGGAAAGACGGCTCCTTGTTCGACTTGTTCAACAGCCACAGATCTTCCAGGTGAGACCGCCGTTCAGTTGATTTTCCTGGATGTAGTTGTTGGAACGAGTCCAAACTCGGATCTCTTAATTGTAAAAATGCTCCTTGAAGCCCAGCTATGCTTGAATCCCTCCGATGCTCTTGAGTTCTTTTGCTCCGAGCTCTTGCGTCTGAGGCATTGTGTAGCGAATTCTAAGGATGTTGTCCTTTATTGACGGTGAAAGGAACCTTTTGTGAAGCACTGGTTCCCCTTTGGATATGGCGTGATGTGCGCGAACTCTGCCGAGATTGCTTCGGGCCTTGGTGGTGTCGCTCGTGCAGGAACGAGTACGGTATCCGTTTGCGGTGCATTACCCCTTTTCTTGCCAGACCATTGGCGAGTGGTTTGAATCTTGAAAGCGTACATGTTTTTTTGCCAGGTGCCTCAATAGCCATCACTTTACCACGTTGAATACATTCCACTTGGTTTTCAATCTACCAAAAAGCTCCATTTCTTAAGAGTGAGGATTAAGCACAGTAGATATCACATGCATTATAGATACACGGGTGGGCTTGAGGCGGCCATTTCTTCCTCAGTGGCAGACTATGGTGTACCGTTTACCTCGCACGTCTGTGAGACAAAACCTGCCTCCTCCAGGAACACTTCATCAAGAGCAGTTTGTCTGTGCATCAGCAAGACAACTCTTTCAGGCCTGGGTTATATTTAAATTTAAAAAGTTCTTCTCCTTAAGCAGCGCGTCTTTCGTCTGCTGTTCTTTCTGGAAATAATTGATCTCTGTCAGGAATAATCCACCAGCTGCTTGGCGTGGTTCATGCTTTTGAGCGCAGTGACATACCGAATAATTAGACACACATGCTAATTATTCATTTGAAGTGGCAGGTGATCACTATTGTATGACGCACATGCAGCAGATACAGATTTAGTTTTTAAAAAAAATGTCTTTGCAGAGTTCATAGTGTTGTTTTTTTTAATATTGTTTTTCCTACACCAGACAATTTATCTGTGACATTTACCCAGAATGTGCTCACAACTGCCAGAGATGTACTGATTCACCGACGCAGACATGGACATCCTCCAGCTCTCCTCCAAATCTACGAAGATCTGTAAGTGTGCTCGGCAGGGAAGCAATCAGTCTCCTACATTAGGCGATCACACATGTTTGGTCTGAAATCAGTCCTTCTGCTCTGCACCTCGCGCACAGACTCCACAGTGCCTTTGATTTGAAATAGCTTTCTCTTCTGCCTGTGGTTATTGTGAGTCAGACTTGGGAACTTTTACCGCCTAGATTTTTCACATTTGCATTGCAGGGGGGAAAAAAAAAGAACCTTTAAAATGGATCGGGATGCACAGCAATATATCTTGTCATTGCTCTGGAGGAATCGCCACGTCTTGGACTCCCTCTGGGGAAGATGTTAGCCTGGTTGGGCTTTACTTAACACCTTTTATGAGGCTTTATTGTCTCGATATAATGGCACCCTCTGTGGCACGCTCCCTTCTGTCTGTAGTGTTACAGGGGTATAATCCTTTTCCTCTAATTCTGGTTGTCTTGACATGGCAATATAGCTCACATTTAATAAGTTGTCTCCCCTGACACGCTGAAAGAGAATGAGCTTTCTGAAGGAGGGAAAGGTTACCCTGAAAGTGGCCCCTTTAATTCCTCTAAGAGGACTACATGGAATACAGATTTGAGCAGAAATAGTTTGTGACATTATGTCCACATATGGCGGATGACATATCCACAGGAGAACCTCCCCTGTTGTGCAAAGCGTTGGTCGCCTTGCATTCAGGATTGTGTAACCTCATGGAAAGTCTGGGAAAAGGGATAGCAGTGATTATAGCGCTGTGTCACTCTTCCTGTGCTGGCCGTCTTACTGTACCGTCACATATCTTATGGTATCAGCAGCTGAAGCACCGGCGGACAGTTAGATGAGTAGTGAGATATCACTCCCTCCGTTGAAGATGAGGCTACAGTCAGCAGATTTCTATTACTTTGCACAAACACTGAAGGGAGGGGAAAAAAACAAGCCTGGCTCAGTGATATGCAGTTTTTTACACTCTGATTTTTCTACTGATAGTAATTCGGGACGTCCTGATCAAGTATTTGTGGCTCCTTATCCGAGTCATTTAATACTTAGTTTCTGCTGATACCATTTTTCTCGATAATACACTCTTCAAGTATGGTAGAGTAGCTGTAGTGCCTTTTGCTGTTTAATACTGAAGCAACCAAGGGAGGCGAGTACTTCTGTGTTGGCAAGCAGAGAGCATTATAGGAGTTTAGTAAAAGAGCACCCTGACAGAGACTTATTGACCTCAGGCCAGGAAATGGATCACAAATTCAGCCTTGGTTGATGTTGAATAGTCACCCCACTCCCCAGCACAACATCTGATGGCTGTTATTACAGCTTTTTTCACATTGTCGTGTCAAAATAGATCGAAGTGGTACCACGAGCCTCATAAACAATGTACAGATATTGAATCCTCTCATTTAGCTCTTACCAAAAGAAGCTAATTGTTCCTTCAAAGGCAAATTCAGGTTGATTAAAACCTCACTTGGTGTTGCACTGGGTCACCCACAAAATTCTGTTTCTATATAACAAAGCTGCTCTGTCAGTTTTGTGTCCGTGGAAATATATTCTCTGTCGGATTACCTTTCTTGCAAATCAGCATCCTTTTGAGTTATTTTCCTGAACCTTTCCAGGTAGTCTTGGTGCCTAAACGTAACCAAACTTCTAACATGTAGCTGTCATTGTGAAAATGTCAACTAAAGCAAGACATTTTCCTAAACTTAACCAAAGAGCGAGTGAAAACCAAAAGTAAAGTCGCGTTGCAGACTTCATACGCAAACTTTGCGGCTCTTTCAAACTGGCAACCTTTCCTACAACGTCATAGGAGAAAAAAATCTGCTTCTTTCAAACTAAGAATACAGTTCAGTTGTATGAGAACGTAATTTTGTGGAGACGGGGTTGACTCAGTTCACTTCTTATGATCTGGACATTTTGTGAAAGGGCTGAACAGAAGTCCAACAGGGGAACAAAGTTATTACAGCACCTGTCTGTTGTAAGTGCAGCTTATGGTCAGATTTCCTTGTTTAACATTGACCTACTGACGTCTCTGCACACAGTTTTGTAGTGCAACAACAGATTATCGTTGACATTTCAGGTGTCCTTGCTTTCCATTTTACCTCCAGTCAAGCCAGGTTGGATAATCTGGCTGAAATGTCGGCTTGTTTGTCTGCTTGTGCGTCTCTCAAACAGCGTTGCAGCTTTTTCAGAAGCCACCAATTACTTTGTAGTGCAATATTATCATAATAGACAGAAATGAAGCTTAATGGTGGATTTTTAAAGCCACAAGTCAATATTTTGTGTTTTTTTTGGCGTCTTCTTTTGATAGAATCTGGTGCTTTGGGATCAGTGTGTCTTAAAAGTTTACTGCAGAGCTAATAAATGGATTTTATGGTACATAATACCGATATTGTAGCCTTCAGAGTTAATGTATCTGTCAGAATGAATGCGTTCCTCCAACTTGTGAGGATGTAACAAGACAGAGCTCAGTGTAGGAGGCTAAATATGAAAAGTCATAACCGCATTAGACATGAGAGGTAATAATCTGTTGGTGTTTAAGATTAGATATACATCCAATCATTTGTCAGACTGTAAAAGCCGGCGAGATCAACAAAGTCAAAACAGATAAACCATCTGCTACACAAGTGTTGGCTCCTCCTGCTTTGCATAGCAGCAGTATTTCCCAGCGGACCGCATGCGAATGATTTGTCTGCAATCAGTGCAGGGGAAACCGAAGAAATATGATATTTAGCTTTCACCGTATCTTGCAGTTGCTCCTCTCTTCCCCACACTGATTTCCCAGTGCTGCAAATCTGCTAAAGGACTCAGAAATACTTGCTCCCGTCTGGCAACCGACCTCGGCTTCCTCCTCTACAGTCGGCCAACGCTTAATTCTTTCTCAGCACAATATTGTTTTCAGCTGTGGGATTGCTTTTCCTGCTGCAGTTGGCCGAGCCCGGCTGGGTGTTCCTCGCTGTCCACGGCTGTTTCTCATTGTCAACAGGGCAGGAGGGAGGGGGAGTGCCTTAGAAAGAGCTGTGTGCTCCCCCAGATTAGTCTTGCTGTTTGACTTTGACGATCATTTCTATGGAGACACTTGGTGACATTTTCTAATGTCATGTTAGATCATGTCAAGGAAGATTGACTGTAAATAGAAGCCACTGACTGGCCCTCTGGTCTCCTGCTGGTAATTACATGTAGGACGTGTAGCTCTGCAGAAACACAAGTGGTCGAAGTGTCAACACGCTCTGCAAACACTGCACTGAGTCCACTGACTGTCACTTCTATTCTGAGAGCGCTGGTCTGCGTGGAAAGAGCAAATACTTTACGTATTTTTAGTTGAGGGTTGTTTGAAATTCTTAATGAAAAGGATGTTTATAAATCTGCATTCCAACCAGTTTTCATGAGATTTTCTCCAGCTTCACTACGTCCAAAGTGACATTAAATCAGCATGTTATGGGTGGAGTTAGAGCAGAAATGATTGGTTGATTAATTTATTGACACAGCAATAAAAATTAAAAGGTCTCTATATTTTTAATTGTGGCAGCACTGTTTGAAAAAGGTTTCATACACAATAAACAGAAAATTACAGAATATTTTCTTCTTATTTTACTGATTTATTTTTAGTATTTTTTAAAAAATACACAGAACATAAAATTAAAGTTACACAGAACATAAAATGTTCTGTGTAACTTTAATTTTATGTTCTGTACAAAGATTGACTGTGATTTTACATGTATATTGTAAAAAACAAACACAAAAAAGCATTGCAAACCTTTAACCTGAATTAAAAAAAATTTTGGCAGGAAAATGTATTTATTGTGACGTAAAAAAAACAGTTAAAGTACATTTTCAGAATTATTGCTACTTCACAAATATTACCTTTTTATTTAATAGATAAAATGGTTAAATTCTAATGACCTATTGACAGATTAGTTAACATTAAAAGTATTAGTTAGTTGAGCTGCAAAGAGTAATCGTTTAGTCGATTAACTGCCAAATATTAAATTAATCGTCTGTTATTTTGACAATCGATTCATTGGTTTGAATAAAGTCAAAACATCTGTTTCGAGCATCTTAATGTGAATATTTTTTGGTTTCATTATTTTTCTATGTCTTTAAACTGAATATTCTGGAGTTTTGGACAGAACAAGACATTTGAGGACGTCATCGTGGGGACACTTCTCACAACTAATCAACTCATGGAATGATCAAAAAATAATCAAGAGATTAATGGACAATGAAAATAAATCAGTAGCTGCAGGTGTATACGGTCTTGTTACTCGATTCCTGAAACCAGGCAGGGATTTCTGTTATTTATTCAGTCCAAGTCATTGCGAAAGACGTGTTTGGACGGTGGAAGTAATAACAAATTAAAACTGACATTTCCGTCGGGATTTCTGAGGCGCGTTACCTGCCTCTCGGTGTTAGATGTAGCTGTCGGCTGCTGTTGTTCGTCTCCCGAACTTGACAGTGGATCTGCACTTCCCCGTCTCCTTCGTGTGATTGACTGCTTTCTGATTTTAGTATTGTACAGTTTGTATGTTTGTTTGTGCGGAATACATGAAGACTTTTGAAGGCGAATGCAAATAAGCAGTTTGGCTACGATTTCTAATTTTGCTGGAGCGCTGCCATTCCTGCAAGCCCCGAGCCCTGGATGATGAAAACAACTTTAGGAGTTCACGCGGCGGTTGTGTTCACCCAATACAGCAGCTTTATTTATTTAAATTGTGAGATTTCTATGTAAATCTCGAGAAACTGAACTTATTTTTCTACTTGATGCCTGTATTTTTCTGTTTTCTTTTGCTGTGGACTTTGATTTAAGGGCAACACAACAGCGTTCTTTGAAAAAAAAAAAAAGAAATTGCTGCAAAAGTTCAGAATAGGATTGTAAGAATAAGTCGAATTGCTAGCTGTGTGTCCGTGTGCAGCTGTGCCAAACACAAAATGGACCAGTTTGTGAAGAGCACAGTTTTTTTTGTGTTCGGTTTGACTACAAAATAACCCTGAAATCAATCAATAATGTTGTCTAGGACTTTTGAGGCTAGGATGTGCCGATTTGCCGAAAATACAGTTTGAATCTTAGTCATATTGATTTTAACACGGGGAAACAAATGCTCGACAAATTAGGCCACCACAGCATCGACTGCGCTGGATCTGCCTGACTTCAGTGATCATGTTGAGATGAAAACGGGCCTCTGTTTGTTTTTTCATGTATAATTCACACACACTTATTGTTGGTGACAAAAGGGATACTCGCTAAGCGTCGAAATCCAGAAGCAAAACAGCACTTTAAAGGAGAAATAAACATACTAAAGAGCATTCTGGGCTACTTCCGCTTCTCACCAACGAGCCATTGATTGTTGTGACTGTGGCAAAAACGGGATTTCATCTTTGACCCTTTAAATCATTACTAATTAAAATCACACCCTGGAACAGTAACCCATTTTTTTTTTTAAGCTACGTCATGCACATTGGTACACTTGAAGTTGGTTTTCTATTTTCCTGACTTAAGGAGAAATAAGATGTCTACTTTGAGCCATGAACCCCATAAAATCCCATTCAGCTCTGTCTAAATATGGCAGAACACATAGAGAAGGAGCCACTCGCTCACAGAGACCAGTCCCATTCCAGAATAAATCTCGCCCGAGGGTAGGAAAACTTCACTCAGTCACTGTTGGTATTTTTGGGAACAATACTTTCTCCATATTTCATGAAAACGGACTCCTGCGCTCGTGCAGATCAGTCCGGAAGAAGTTCTCAGCTGTAACTGAGGCGTTTTTACATAAGCAGGCCAGTTTGGGCCAGAATTGGGGGGTCGGTTGAGGACTTCCCGTGGGCAGGTTTTGCAAAATATTATTGGTATTCCACTTTAATAGAAGAGAATTAAAGTTTTCGCCCTCGCTCCTCTACACCTCTCTGCGGTCTGCACCCCGGAGCTGCAGCCAGACTGAGCAACGTCCAGTGTAATCAATTCCTTTATTAGGTTACATAGGGGTTTGAGAGAAAAGGAATCCCTGACTGTTATAATAGCCTCTGCTATGCCATATTAGGTCCAAAAGACGTTTTAATAAATTTACCATAAGCCTATGAAACAGGATTTAACGCACACAAAAGAAGAAGGAAAGCTGAAAGCTCCTCCACACTTTGGCTTTGGGCCTGCATGGCTACTGTTGGGCTAACATTTTAACACGGGCTAGAATTTTAATCACACGTTTTAGTAAACATTCCTTACTTGCTGTCTTTGATGAATAAAAAATAACTTGTAGCACTTAAACCTGTCCTTAAGCAGATATGTTAAATTAGTGATGGGCTTCTCCCACCGCCTGTCAATTTTTACATCTTCCATGCTTACAAATTCTGCTTGAGGAGCCACTTTGGTGAATTTAAATCTTATATTATCCACTCAGCTATTAACCTGACGTCGAAGCGCCTGACAATGTCCATGCAAAATGCATGTTTCCCCTGACTGATGAAGTAATGTGAATTGAGAGCGCAGCCCTCATGCCATTATCCTCGGTCTCCTCGTGACGTGGATGTGCATTAAGAACCTGTTCAATTAGCGCTAGTTTAATATTTTGGTTCTCAAAGTGCGGTATTAGCGAGGTCTCCGGGGGCACTGAGCAATAATGAGAAATTGATTGATTTTGCTTTCATTTTAATTGACTAGAAAAGATACCAATTAGAGAATATGAAAAATATTATGCCAATCTATAGTGTCATGGGAAGGAGTGGCCATGTGAGCGCCACACGGCTGACTTTGTGTAGCGTCTACAAAACAGCAGTGAACCTTTTGGCAGAGCAGTGCAGGAGATTTGCTTTATGTCGTGTTGTCAGCGTGCAGGATATTCGTGTTTTTGTCCAAAAATGCACAGTGAAGTCGATTTCTCAAGAATTTGTAACTGGTGTTGAGCTTTTAAGAAGCAACATGCAAGCAGGGGCTGCAGGTGAACGCACAAACTAGAAGTATGATGCAAATTTTATATTATGTGCAGCATGTTTGAAGAGACAGAACTGCAGTGTAAACGCCCATTTTTTAGTGAAGTGAATCACCCACAAAATGTCCATAAGCTTTAGATTCAGCGATGCTTCTTGGTTGAGTGTTATCACAGCATTATGTTGTACTACTACTGTTTAGAAACCCTAAATCCTGATCTTCAGTACTGTCCAAAACATAGACAACTTCTATTTCTACTAAAAAGACACAAAGACACTCTGTTAATTTGATGTGTTATAGTGCACAATATGCACCATCTTGGGTCAGTCACGATGCTGCAAACTGGTGGAACTGAGAAAGCTGAGAAAGATGGTGAATGTCGGTGGAGTCACTGGATCGAAATAGATGCTCTTTTGTTGTGAAAAACCTGCCAATACCTCTGTATGCAGGCTTCAAATGCAGCATCTTAATGGATATTTAGCGCAGGGGGGGACACAATGAACCTACAACACAAAAGCTTGACGGAAATGTGCTTGTGTTGACAGAAAATCATAGATGCAAAATTCCATTTTTTTATTTTCAGAAAATGTTTGTAGCCCTGTTTTTCTATAGTGTTCAACCCAAACTTGTACAGAACTACCTTTCACTAATTGCTATTGCATGTGTTTTGCATTAGGGTTCAACCCATATAGATTTTCAGGACCAGTACCAATTATTAACAGTCAAGGAGGCAACAACCGATATTTGGAACCAACACACATTTGTAGCAAAAAGGAAAATGCAAAAAATTCCAAATAACACAAACTCCCAGCTGTTTGCTCATGTTTTGCATATGTTAAATTAAAAGTGAACTCGTCAACGTTTACCCTTCAGTATTACTTGTCACAGCTAACCAATCAAATAGTGCTGTTGGGGAGATATTGACCAAGGCGACAGTATGGTGATGGCAGATGGAAAGAGGCAGCAGCATCTAAGCCAAAGTTGAAAATTTTGAAATAATTTTAATTGAAATAAGTCAAATGAAATGATGCAAAAATGCCAAATACTGGATCTGATAAGTGGCCAAGCTGATAATTGATTGACCTCTGATCGGCATTAGATAGTTATTTATGATAATCTGCAGTGAAATTATGTGAAGAGTTGAAAAGGCGGAGGGTTGATTGAAACGTGTTGAGTCTGTGCGGTCGATTTATTCGTCCCGTTGACTGGATGTCGGTCAGAAGAACGTTGGTTCCACCATGTTGGCTTGGAAACCTCTTGAAAAGCTCCAGTGTCTGAGGGGTGTTTGTTCCAAAACAGACGCTGGAGATGGTACTACTCGTTTTGGAAGCCAAAAGTCTCAGCTGCTGGCCAAATAATCATTGAGTCATTAGTATTGATTAACACCCTATCAAGCTCTCACAGATAGATTATGCTTGTTTTGCGCCACAGGGGCAAAGAAACGTTGTTTCCTCTTTGAATGATAGAACACTGGTTGGTTTGTTATTCATCAGAAAAAGTATGAAAAACAGAATATGTGTAAATACAATCAAGGTACGTGACTTGAGCAGGCGAACTAAATTAAAATATCTGTGTTATTATAAAGGACTATTTTCAGTGTTGGATATGAGGGGGTGACTTGGAAGCGGCTGGCTGCTCTCCCGACCATCATGGAGCGTGCTTAGCTTCAGGTAAAGATAAGGTGGAAGCTGGAAAGGTTATAGAAGCAGTTTAGTGCTGCATTAAACATAAATATTTAACGGTTGGTTTTTCCACTTGAAATTTACTCAGAGAGGCATATGTAATTTTTCTCACAACGGGGGTAAGAACAGATTGATAAATGCAGAGTAAATTGAAGTAAGAATAATAAAGTTCCAGTCTTTGTATCTGCTCGCAGTGATCACACAGCTTTTGAGTGCCAACCTTAAAGAGGCTTAGAATAATGAATTAGTCATAGAGATCTCTGAGGACATGTGGGAGGAGAGTTTGGCCTAAATGCACAAGTCTATCAGTAGCAGATAACAGCTCACACAATTAAAAGTTTTTCATAGACTTCATTACTCTAATTCTGAAATACTTGAAATCCATTTTATTGCACGGCGGAGGTTTGCTTTGCACCAGAGTCGTTTTAAAAGTAAAAAAACTGGTGTACATATGTAGGGCAGTTTCAGTGAAAGCTTTGTAATGACTTTTATTTATTTGTGCCTGTGTTCAGTTGCATATTCATTTATTCATTTGACAGGGAAAACAGGCAATTAGTAACTGCCACATAATTAGTCAGAAAGTTAAGGTTTATCCGCAGTCCCTGGGCAGGTGGTACAAAGCCTGACTGCATTAGCCGAGCAGAGAGACAAACTTGGGCCGGTGCTGTCTGGATTCTGCTGTTGTCGTTTATATTTCCAACCATTATCATGTTCGGCCAATGCTGGCCTCCTGCCTATGGACAAAGAGTACGTTGGCCCAATATATCAGCGGTGGGCCAGAACTGAACAGCCTTTTGATTAAAAGTTTGTCTTAGTTAGTGTTTACCTATAGTACTGAAAGGATCCACAAACCTCTAACAGAGTTTTATTACAGGAAATATAACCAGATACTGGATATTCACTTGTCCTGTGGCTGATGTTCAATACGTAGATGACCTCAAGGAGGTATCGGATGGAAGGTTTAGAGGATCAGGTATGTTCACAGCCTCCTGAAACTCTATGTGAGTTGATTAACCAGCCGGGCTTGAAAAAAAAAACAAAAAGAAGCCCAAATTACATCATTTATAAGAGCAAGATACTTTTAAAAACAGATGGATGTTACACTTTCTGATCGTATCTGAACTAAACATGTGTGGTTCCAGCTTAAATTCATCAAAACCACTTTAAAAATTCTCCAAAAATATATGTTCAGAATAATCAGATTCTGTAAAAATCAAAAAGTTCTCCCCTCCTTGGCATCACCGTTCAGCAGTTAGTGACTCAGCTGTGACATGACAACAATTCAGAAACCTTAAGTGCTGCTGAGCTGCAGGCTGTATTTAAACAATTGCATTTTTCTTTTTCAATTTTTGTAAAAGAAATTCAACGTATGTTTTTATTTTTTTTTAATGATTTATGACACTTTAGCTGTCGTAATGCACAAAAGACAGGTTTAGGGACTGTGTAGTTCTAGTCATGGTTGTGTTGTTTCCTTAGAGCCACAGGATTATACAGTCGTCCTCCAGTGTATTCTTACCCTTCTATTAAAGAAAAGGCAAAATTCACAATAGTCCCTCAAACAACTAGAAGCTGAAAAAAGTAATAATAAATAAAAAATTGCCTAAATTCTAATTTAGTGAAATAAGACATTGTTCTTGAATTGTGGTTGAAAAGAACAATAAAAAAAAAAACAAGTTGAGCAGTGGGCCAAAGTCAAAGTACCTGTTAACAGGTGCAGACGTCTGATTGAGAGTTGGAGAAAACACTTGACTGCAGTGATTGGCTCAAAGGGTTGTTGAACAAAATATTAGTTTACGGGTCCCATCACACTTGTTTGCTTGTTTTTTGAAAAAAAAAAAAATCTGTTGAACCATAATTCATTAGCAATGTCATGATTTTTGTTAAAATTTTATTTATTATTACTTTTGTCAATTTCAGCTTATGCCAGTGACAGCTGTTTTTATTCCGTCTTTAATGGGAGGGTATGAATAAATTTAGGAACGACTATATTGCAGTGAAATGAGGCCACAGTGAGTAAAAATATGATGGAAGCCAAAAACAAGGTTTAGAGGGTTAATGGGAGTTATCGGGCGCACTGAAAACTTCTCATATATTTTGTTTGTATGCTCAAAGTACAGGATATTTGATTGTACATTCTTTTTTTTGCCACAGAAATATGCCACATTTTTGGCACGATGCTCCTCAAATTAATTTAGAATTTAATTTTGACACCATTTTTCCTGGAGGGATCAAATGAGATCTAATTGAAGATATCACTTTATGAAAATGCCTTGTAATTGGACAAGTCAGTTACAGACTGTATGATAACCCACAGTGGGTCATAGATCGCTCAGTTATTATAATTTAGGACATTTTTTGTCATGATCAGACCATTTAAATTTAATTAAAGCCATGTTTTTGTTATTGGTGTGGTCAAAGTGTTAAAATATTAGTAGCTTTATGGAATCAAAAATCCCTCTTCATTACTAGTTTGTCTGCTCTTCTTCTAATCAAGTCAGTTTAAAGACTCGTAGACAGAAACCAGTCAAGTAAACCAGCCACTCTTTGCCATACAGCAGCCAGTCACTAATCAACCTGCTTCCTATTAACCCAATCAGCTGTTCCTGCAGCTGCCTCCAGATGCCAAAATCCACCCACCTCCAGAATCAGTGTGATGATTGCCAAACTGCTGGGTTATGTTACTGACCGATTATGGGGATCATTCCAGTAATTAGTCGTTAACACCAGATGTCCAAACCAAAAAAAAAAAAAAAATCTTTTTTCTTTTTTTCTGGCCTGACTCACAGGACAGGAAATTCTTTCAGTGTCTGCAGGCACATCATTGCACCTCTGGGTCAATCCATTCTGCCTGCTGGCTTTCTCATAACCAGGAGCTGCGTTTTTTTTTTTTTTTTCATGGTGGTGATCCAACACAGAAAAACAAGAAAACTAACTTTACTCGGCTGATAAAGCGGCGCCGTCACCAGCGGGTCTACCTGAGGAAACTTGATGAATGGCCTCTTGGAAAAAAGTGCTACCTCACGACTTTGACCTGATGTCTTAGGAATGGGGATCCTGGTCAAATGTGACAGTGTGTTGCACCTTCTAGTGAAGAGGGAGAGAAAAGTAAATACAGGAAGAAGGCAGCGCATCGGCCTGAGGTGATGAGATGTTGGTGTTGTGTACTAGTAACAGACAATTAATGAATAGCAAATAACACTGAATCGAATTCATTTTTGGTTTGGCTGATCTTTTGTGAGGAATTAGTTTAAAAAAAAATAAGTGTCAACAGATGGAAGTGAACGGGTTAAAAACTCACACAAGGCCGTTTTTCATTGGTTTTCGATTTTCGAGAAAATACCAATAAGGCAGAACTTACGAGCACTAACGATAGAAAAGCTTTAACTCATTGTCTTATGTTTTTCTTGTGCTTCATACAGTCGTCCTCAAATGTATTCATACCCTTCCATTAAAGAAAAGGCAAAATTCACAATAGTCACTCAAATACCTAGAAACTTAAAAAGATATGAATAAATAAAAATTTACTAAATTCGAATTTAATGAAATAAGACATTGCTTTTGAATTGTGGTTGAAATGAAAAATGTAAAAAAAATTAACAAAACTGATCCAGAAAAATTAGAGCACTTTGCTGGTGAGCAATGGGCCAAAATCAAAACACCTGTCAACAGGTGCAGAAGTCTGATTGAGAGTTACAGAAAACACTTGATTGCAGTGATTGGCTCAAAAAGGTTGTTCAACAGAATATTAGTTAACGGTCCCATCATGCTTGTTTTTTTTTTGTTTTTTTTAAATATTTCTGTCAAAGCACAACTCATTAGCAATGTCATGATTTTCATTAAATTTTTTTGTATTATTACTTTTGTCAATTTCAGCTTATTTCAGTGACAGCTGTTTTTTCCCCTTCTTTAATGGGAGAGTATGAATACATTTGAGGACGACTGTGCATGTAGTTTCCTGCCACCTTTTTGCTTTCTTCATTTAGTTGCTGTGTCGTTATTGTTTATTACTTATTACAGAAAATAAACCCTGCAAATTTGCTGATTCTAGCTTCTTAATTTTGAATATTTTCCTCCATCACAGTAAACTGAATATGTTTGGCTTGTGGATAAAACAAGACATTTGCCATCTAAGGCTTTGGGAAACACCTGTCGACATGTTTCACCATTGTATTGATCAAACAATTAATCAGTTTATTGAGAAAATGATTAACAGATTAAACCGTCAATGATAAACTTCCACTGTCCAGGTCAGCCACTCGGAAATGAAACGCTCTTTATGCGCCACCAGGTTTGCCTTGCTTTCTTGGTGAGATCCTTCCTTTTTTTCCTTTTTATTTTTCTTTAAAATGACTTGTTTATATTTTTCATTGTTTTGTTAAATTACTGCCTAATGAATATGTTAGAGTGCTTAATTCAGCATAAGGCAGTTAAATACAAAATGATCCTTGTGTTCTCTCTGTCTTTATAAAAATAGCTCATTAAAAATAAACAGCAATTGTTGATGTGGGCTGAAATGAATCATAATTATCATGATAATTGTTTGTAGCTGTATCGCCTAACCCTGGTTGTTCATATAGGAAACATTCAAAAGATTAAAGCCTTCCTGGGCCAAGATGCAGCGAAGTGCTTCTTTGTCTCTGTGCAGATGGGCGGCAAGAGTGGCGGCCATGTTGCATTAAAAGTTGTGCCACATTCCACCGTCTGATTTCCTCCGTTCATTGAATCTGGAGTAAATATGTGCGACTCTACACTTGGACCGACGAACCGGTTGTTGCCACAGTGGAAGTGGGGGTGGACACGAGCTGACCCCGATCTGTCCTACTGTCGTCCGTCCGGTTGTTCATCTGGTTGTCCGTCTGTTGTGCACGGTCGCGTTTCCAAGATGCGCTGATTGGCCTGAGGGGGGGTGCCACAGCATATGTTTGTCTGTCATGCATCTTTGACACCACTGATTGTTGTTTGAAGGAAACGCCATGTCTGAGACCCGCCGCTTTCTCCATTTTCTCCTCCTTCTGTCATCATCCAAGATTCGAAAAACACATTTTCTTTCTAGTTGCTCTTCAACAAACACTCGTTCTGAAGGACAAACTGGAGTCTTTGTTTCTTTAAGTTTGTCCTTGTGCTTTGGAATAGTCCCTGAGTGGTTTTAACCTTCTGCCAGCGTGATGTGGAAACTGGCTGCATACTGGGAGAAGCTGTGAAATAGGAGTGGATATCTGGAGTGATGAGAGTGGAGCTTAGAATCATTACTTGTGGTGTAGATGCAAGTGCACGCTGTAAATTAAAAAAGTATAATTCAATTTGTGTGTGTTTGAGATGCAGGAAAAAATTCATAAAAACACAAAAATACAAAACATCACCCTGCAACAATAAATAGCCATTAAATTGGATTAAAAAAAAACAACAAATAAAAGGATTTCTTTCTCAGATTAAAAATCATAATTTCTCAAATATTACGTCTTTATTAATTATATGAAACAGCCCTATTTAAGTTTAATTTTGTAAATATATTTCTGTGATTAGATACAACGAGAGTAAATTAATAGAAAAACCATTGGTTCCTTATATTTACAGACATTTGTTTGTTAAATGTATCTTGTTTACCCGCTTTAGACCTGGTCTACATGTGTATTATTATTATTTTTGATTATTTTTTGATTTTATTTTTAATTTATTCTTTATTTTTAAAATATGTATTTGTATTTTCATATATATTTTTATTTTCTTTATATATATTTTTTTTTGTTCTTTGTTGCAAAGAAAAAAAAATCAAACAAGAGCTCGGGTCTTAAGAGGTTAAGGAAAGAGGTTTTCAAACACAGTTGCTGAATGCATTTTCTTCGTTTAATTTCATTCAGCTTTTGCAAATTGTCAAAATAGAGTTTTCATAATTGAAAACGGTGATAATTACGTAGCAACTGGACTTATTTTAACTACATTCTGTCATGTAGATTAGCTCTGAGGATTGTTGTCAAACTGCTGTGACTGTTTTAACATCGTTGCAGGTGTTTCGTTTAAAACTGGAACTTATTTGTTGATTTTTGTGTTCGCAGCATAGTTTATGAGATAAAATCACAATCTAAAATCAAGCTAATAATTTCAGTTTGAACTTTTCAGCAGGATTGCATAACAAGGGAAGGTCTCAGTTGGTAAGGTCTTCACCTTCCGATGTTAAGCTCTGTGAGATGACGTGTTGTAAACTGCGCCATTCAAATAAAATTGAATTGAAAGTTTATTTGTATTATAGCAGCAATGGGCTTTAGTTATGACTATTTTCATTGTCTTTCAACATGTAAAGATCCTTTATTAAATTTTAAATGCCAAAAATACATCCAATCTCATGTAAATTCAAGGCTAGAAAGGGTCTTTTTATGAGACCGTTATTATTTTTCCGGTGCCCCAGCTGCAGGAATATGACTGTTTCAACTTTTTTCCCCCTTTTAAACTGCACGGCGTTCCATTTATCTTTCAGGACCTGTAACACTGATTTATAGCTGCCTGGTTCATACAAGGTTTTGAGCGTCTGTGGCTTGGCAGGGAAGACGTAGAGAAGAGATATCGTGAATGACCCCTACTGTTCGTAAAAGGCTGATGGGTATGGTTTATTCACACCCTATGAGTCCTGTATAAAAGGCTAATGTCCCACTGTGCTTCCTGGGGCTTGATAATTAATTACTGCCAAAGTGTCAAAGTCAGCTGTCTGTTTCTTCCTGACCTCTCGCTGCTGGAGCTGTTGTAAGTGGAGCTTATAGGTTAAATCTTACAGACTGAAACGGTTCAGAAACCTGTTAAACATCATCACAAGCTTTGGTAAAAGTACAAATAATCACCTTGCAGTTGTACTTTGTGTTTTGAGGGCACAGACTTCCTGTTGAATTCAACATTTCATTAGTTCAATGTAAGAAAAGCTGTTGGGATGAAGGCATATTGTATTTTAAATCCGAAAGACAAACGTTTCAAGGCAGAAACCGCAAGTCTAATATAACCTACGAGATAATAAAGATGCCGAGCAAATGTTTGCTGTAGAGTTGAATACTTACGCAAACTTGCCTTATTAAAGTGTTATTTTTACACTGCTTATCGCACAAAAATCTATACTCTGTCTGACAGAGTAGATTACTTACACAACTCGTCCTCCGCATGAAAAAGAGGCCTTTGCAGGGTTCTGCGGCCGCCTGCACCTGTGAGCGGGAGGATAGTAATAAACATTTCCAACCCAAAATCCAGCCGAGCAGCAACAGGCAACCATACGAGCCCACTTTATTGTTGTGTTTAGATGTGTGGGGATCTGACAGCATGATCCCGAATGAATGATGGGAGGCCCAACTCTCCTAAACAAGCACTGCAACCCCCCCGGGAAATCAAACAAGGTGCAAACTGGGAGAGCAAAACTGCCCTTACAATTGCAGTGTGACATTCTGTGCTGTTGAGGAAGTCATTTTTCATAGCGGTGCTCTATTCCCTGTGCTCCAGCGTGCCAGAGGTGAGCCTGTTACCTGAACAAATGGGGCATTCTGGGTGAAATGACCAAGCGAACTCATCATGGCTGCCCATGCTTTTTAATGAGGAATCAAGCAGATCGCTGCTCCACTTCTGAATTCCCAGATGCTGTCCACATGTTTGATGACACCGCGACTGGCTTTTAGCACCCGGCCCGAGACGGACAACAAGCCGTCTGCTGCGCCGGTGAATTGGCTTAATTATTTGCTAAATGCTAACAGGCAAATAATTTGAAAGTGTGCGTGCACCCGCGGGAGGGTTCCCTTTGGGAGCGCTACATGTTTGGTTATCCGTCTGTCCCGACTTGTGCCCTGCAAAGAAGCTTCAGAACTCAAATCTCGATCATGTCAGTTAAGCTGATGAAGTAGCTGTAACTTGGGAATGTCGTGCACAAGCAATGTTACGTTTCATTTGCTCTTTTGTCGCATTTTTACTCACTGTGGGCTCATTTTTTTACTGCAGTATAAAGTCCTGCACCTCTATGGAAACAACAAAACCATGACTAGAAGTAGAGAGAAGTCAAATGTATTCTGTATGACTTTTTTGTGCTGCATAAGATTTTAGAATTTCTACACATTTGTCCATATTTGAAACGCAGTCTAATGTGACGGCGATAATTTTGTGTGCCATCAGAATCAGTTTTATTTCCCCCAGGTGGCGTTATTAGCAAATTAAGCAATCAACGCCATGACTGGACATTTCCACCTTGACGTTGTCTGTATCATTATATATATTCTATTTCAGAATCAATTTGCATAAATTACACCTGCGTAGCCTCGAGTGGCTTCGCAGTGTTTGAGCAGAATTCTTAGGTAAGCTGGTGTGCTCCAGCTGCAGTGAAGGAGGCGGGTGGAGGAAGAAAGTGTTTAAAGTAACATCTGATCCATTCTTAAGGCAGTAAGAAATTATTGTTATGGAAAAAACATCTATATATGTAATTCTGATGGGCAGAGATGAGTTTTTAGGGGTGTATTCGAGGGAAAGGGACTTAAAACGTAAAAGGCAACTAAAGTAAAATGAGGATAAGCTTTCAGATGAACATGTTCTAAGAGGAGATTTAAATGAAGCTACTGACTCATCCAACCTGGTTTTGTTGTGCAGGTTGCAGGAGCCTCTGGGTCTTGACCGCATATGGAGCGTCCCCTTTAATGAAGTCATTTTCATTTATTTATAGAGCACTTAAAAAAAAAAAAAGTAGATTTACAGAGAAAATTCAAATACCACATAACCGTCAGGAAACAGAAGTGTTTTCAGACGAACACATCACGAGTTAAGATGCGTCAGGATTTGTCTGAGCTCAGCAAGAGACAATCGGCTGATCATGCTCTGCATTTCAAAACATTGTGATGTTTGGTGGAAAAAGAAAAGAGGTTTTGCAAGTTGAGGAAAAGCAGAGATGAATCAGTTGTGTGAGGATAAACTGTCCACACAAGCAGAGGAGGATAAACATAGCTGCTGGTCATGTTAGTAGGCTGAAATTAGTTTCATAATCGCTCGCTGTAAGTTAATTTAAAAGACCAGAGCTCATCGTTTCTGTTCACCAGCTGTATAGCACTGCTTCTGGCCTGCTGGATGCTCTACGTTACTCTCTCTTTTATATTCCTCCCATTTCCCCACCCACAGACTCCTCGTATTACCTAATTTCACGTCCTCATGCAACCCGGAAATCGTTTCTACTTTGCCTCCACGAAGGACGTTTCAATTCTCTCGTTGCTGTTCAGAGCGGTGTGGATCAAGGAGTGAGGAGGTTGCCTGGAGCAGACTGGAGCGATGATACAGAAGACCATTCTTTGTGGGAGCCTCTAATCCCTTTATGCTGCCGTCATCAGAAACTGAAGTCTCATTTCAGCGCGACTGTTTCCTCGATTCCTCCCTCTGCTCTTGTGTCCTCACGTCGTCCCTGCCTGTACGTGGCAGATGCATCGGCAGACATTTAAGTCAGAACAGGAGCACCTACTGCCACGTGCCGTTTAAACCACACCGTTGAGTCTCTGTATTGTGTTTTATCACTACGCAGATGCAGTTGCATTAGCGTTTCATAGGTACACAGATTGCCTGAATGTTCGTCTGCAGCGCTTCTCCCGAGGTGTCCGAATCTGTTTTTCAGGAGCGGTTTGTACAGCTAATAATATTTGGATGGAGTTTCGGGACACTAACCAATATGTGGTCTGAAAATCAAAATCCCATTTTCGCAGCTGGCCGCTAATCTGTTGGCCCATTTGGCCCGTGCAGGAATATTAAAGCCTGCCTGACTGTCTTATGATTAGACATGAAAGTTGTCTCCAGACCAAGAAACCAGGCTTCAACTGCTGTTTGGCAAAGTCTTTGCAAGAGAGAAAAAAAAAAGTGTGTTTGTGTATTCGGTGCGGTGATGTTTTTCCAGATGGGACCGGGCACCAGGAGCACAGTGCCGGGATGTGACTTTGCTGTGAATCTTTTTTCCTTCAGGCTTCATGGTGGGTGTCACCAGCAGAGACTCACAGCTTGTGCAGGATGACTGATGGCAGGTTGTCATACTTCATCAGTGTGTCTTGTCTTGTTTGTAAGAAGAAAAAAAGTACTGTTTCCATCCCAAACTGTCACAAATGTTAATTGTTAACTGAAAAATGCATGTTTTAACGAACACGCACTTAAATTGCAGGATTAATTTGAGCCTCGCGAGTTTATGCAAACAGTTTTAATTGGGAGTAAATAGGCATTTATTGATTCAACTTAACATAACAAAGAAAATGAATGAATAATAGCTACATACAATGTGAGGGATCTCCTCCATACATGCTCTTGGAAATAATTATCTTATTATGTTTATTAGCTCCTAATTGGTGCACCTGGATTTGCGGCTGCCAGCTTTAATTACCTCCCACAGGTCCCATAATTCTCTGTGAAATGCATGATGGGATTCATCAAGTGCCAGTTTTAAGGGCTTTCCGTGATGGTATAATATTCAAACTCACATCCATCTGAGGAGTAAAATGAGGTTGAGGCGTTTCCCTCGGTGTAATCTTTAGAAGGTTCTTCTGACTTAACTAAAACATTTCTCTGATACGGTTGGAAAAGCTTTAGGAAAGTCATGATTTCCATTTGCATAAGTTCAAACCCCAGAGCTCACACTCAGAGCTAAAAAACAAAAAGAATTCTTAAAACCAAGTGCACAAATGTAGACAACGTTTTTAGGGCTCATATTTCTCTGCTAGCTTCCTAGAAATGTTTCAAATAATTTCCTAAAAAATTAAAAATTATTTTCAAGAAATATCTTCTTTAAAGGAAAGATTGCCTGCTGCAGGTATGAAGAACCTATTTATTATATTGAGGTTTATACAGAAAAAAAGGATAAAATGCATAGATAAAGGAAAAATAGTGCACTTAGATGTGCTTCATATTCAGTGACTATTAATTTACTGTAACTGTGCCACCTCTGAGTTTGTAGCCGTTCTTCTGTTTTTGTCACATTTTTACTCACTGTGGGCATCTTTTTTCAAGTCTAAGGTTAACTCCAGCACTTCTATGGAAACGGCACAACCATGGCCTCAAAAATATCCTTTGTGCACTATGACAAAGTTATAACGCCATAAATCATAAAGATAGAATAATCGTAAGTCGAATTTTTTTGGGATTATTTGTTTTACAACAAATGAAAAAAAAAAAAAACGTGGAATCAACAAGTACAACATTTTCCAAGTGCCCACAGGTGTTACCTACACTGGAAAAAAAACCCCCACAGTGGCTCTACATGCTATAAATATTTGACTATTTACATTTTTGGTTTGTTTCCACACTTGTTTTCGATCTGCTTTATTAACATGTCCTGCAGTTCAGTCCAGTTCAGCAAGAACAAGTCTCTGAATTTCTCTGACTTGACTGTTGGTCACAGCTGAGTTACTCATAGCTTCCTAGTTGTGTCGGGGAGTGCAGAATTTTTTGTTTTTTAAAGAATCTTGTTAAAGCAAATGGTTTATTTTTAGTGATTTTCTAAATACAAGACATGTAAAATAAAGTGATTTTGATTAAATATTCTGATTTTTTAGCTTCAATCTGACATGAAGTTGAAAATCTGACACGTTTTTCTGTTTTGATACTGTCTGACTGTAAATAATGGCAAAGTTTTGGCCATTAAAACAAAACGATGCTAAGGGTTCAGAGGGTGAAATGACATTCATGCTACATTTTTGGTCGAATTGCATCCTTGACTGTAGTTTTCAGCTTTGAAATTCCTTCGTTTTGTGTTTCAAACTACTTGGATGATAATCAAAAGAATTACACTCCATCTCTCCAATCTGTCTCCGACTCACCAGTTGTTCCCATGGCTGTATTATAATATCCTGCTAAATAAAGCGACTCAGTGGGGTACATCTTCGATCTAATTAAGAATTTTCATTCGTCTTTGTAGGACACACTGATGGATATGGATGTGTCTTGCATTTACCTAATGTGTAATTTCCCAAAATATAGAGTGGGTTCTTAATAACTCATAATTGGTACCAAATTGTGCTTCTTGGAAGTATCCTTTCAATTTGCCGCTGAATACAAGCCATTTTTCAGGAAATAATGAAGAAGATTTCCAGCAAATTAGGTGGAAATATGGGATCCATAAAAAAAGTGATGAAGCCGAATTTATCTTCAAAATAACACCGTGGTGCTGGAAATTGAGGGTGCGGGTGTCAATATGCATCACCTAGAGGTTCAAACCCAATTTATTCGTTTCAGTTTTGCTACCAGGCATTTTAAGAACATAGCGTTAGCGGTTTATCACAAAGTCCAGACTGTCCTACATTCCTGCAGACCATCTTCCTTGTGATCCTGTCCGTCTGTACGTTAATTTAGTCGAGGCTGGAGGCAACGACCGCAAAGTTGAAGGATTTCCAACAGACGCGTCGTCGCCTTCAGAGAGCGTTAGTTCAACCAAGTGCAGACATTTGTTCTTTATTCTTACTGAAGATTTTGTTTCTTTCATATCCCGCCACTTTAAAAAGAAACAGGATTATTCATTACTTGATTGAAGTTTTTTTTTTGTTTGTGAAAAGAGAACTGCTGGGAAAACAGTCACAAAAGCGGCGAAAACACAAGAATTTATACATTTTCATGACTGAAAAAAGGAATAAATAGATTTTTAGTCAAAAAAAAGTATTGCGAGCGAGTGTTTAGAAGTGTAGCTGCTGAACAAAGCCTCACTTTAACATGGCAGCGCTGTACGACGGAGAGAAGACAGCTTTTGAGCGTTTTTTTTCTTTTTTTTTTCAAGGGCACACTCGACGATTTCGAAAGCGTCTCTCCCCAAAAAATACCCAAACTTTTGAAGCATTGTTAATTTCGTCTATTCACGACTGTCTCTCAGAGTGTTTTCCTTTCAAAAGCCGATTCGAGTCGAGTAAACTGAAGATGCAAAGATCAGTGAAAAGCCTGAGTCATGGGATCGACACGGTGGGAGACTCGGCGGATATAAAAGGCAGCAGGTTGTTGGTCCCTGGAGAGTGTGTACACTTCATTGACTTGTTTCTCGGCTCCAGAATACGGTGTGTCTGCTCACAGAGACGAGACGAACCGAAGAGCTGAAGGGATAATCGCGAGATTCTTGTAATTTTAACGCCCCGAACGTCTCTTGTGATATCAGGTTATTACGGCTGCGTTTTGCACTCGTGTTTGTAGGAATCGGTTTGGTTTTCTAATGTGCCGCAGCATGAGGTAACTGTGCGTGCAGCCTCTTACAGTTTTCTAAATTTCATGCCTCCACGCTGACTGCAGCTGGAGGCGTCGTGTTTTCAGGTTGTCTGTGCTGTTCATCATGAATGTGAAATCTCAAAAACACCTGCAGGTAACTGGGCACAAATCTTCACTTGGACCCAAACACCAGCTGGTCATAAATTTGTGGTCAATGGTCACGTAAACCTCGCAAAACACTTTTTTTTTTGGGCTGTAAGTCAAGAATTTATACACGAATGGGATAAAATGGTGACATTTTATATCCGAGACGTCAAAGGTCAGCTTCACTGTCACATCATAATGTTCTACAAATCACTGCTCTGGCTGTTACTCAACATCGTAACTGCGGCTGTATTTCACATTTGTTCGGTTGCTGGATTGGTGACGCTAATCTTTGGTGCCCACCTTGAAACTGCAGCGATTGTTGGATTTTCTTGTGCTGAACGCGTGAGAAGAAGCTCCTGTGTTTTAGAATTTTCTCCATATTTGAAGCACTGTCTAACGTCACAGCGACGACTTTGCGAGCCGTCAGAATCGACTTTATTGGCCAAACATGTGAACAAGGACACAAGGGAATTGAAACTTTTGTTTTTCTTAATGAAGTTAAGCGTTTTAAGCAGTTTCTGGGAATTTTTTTGGTCACATTTTTACTTACTGCGGGCTAATTTTTCACTGTAATATAAAGTCCTGCACCTCTATGCAAACAGACCAACCATGACTAGAAGGAGAGGAACTCAACAAAGTCATATAATGCCATAAATCATAAAAATGAAAGAAAAAAAAAGGTAAAATTTCTTGAAAGTAGAACTACACTCAACAGATGTCTTACTAATTATATTTTTGATTTGTTTCCATGTTTTCTTTCCACATTTGCTCTTTGTATAAAGCCTGCAGTTCAGACAAAACATCCCAGAATTTTTGTCACATTACCCTTTGTTGAAGGTTTTTTTTTTGTTTTTTGCAGAATATGGTTAAAGCAAACATTTCATTTTTTGTCAAATTTTTAATGAAACTTGATTTGGATTAAATATCGAATGAGTAGTTCAAGAACAGTTAGAAAGTTCAAAATCCAGTTGTTCTTTCTGTCATAGATTCTAGCTCTAGTAAATAATTTTTCGCATTTTTATAAGTCTTTTTAAAACAAGCAATGAGTTTTGGGATTCATAGGGTTAAAGTCTTCATTACATATATTATATGAGCTGAGACATTAATGGATGTACATAAACTGCAGCCTGACTGCTTGTCAAAAACATCCAAATATGAAGGCGTAACTCCAGTTTGATTGTCTTTTAACTGTCTTTTTTTTTGACAGACACTTTGGATTGTTGTTAGTGACATTTTTCAGCTGGATATCCTGGTTGGGAGATTTTTTTTGTTATTTCCTCTTTGGCGCTGATGCTACCCAGGAACTCAGCGCTTGCATTGTTTGCACCAGGGACCAGATGATATGATAATGAGAAGGAAGAGCTAATGGCGGAGTTTGGTTTGTAACACGGAGACAGGAAAATGCTTTTGATTCCATCGATGGCACTCAGGCAGTTCGGTCACACAGGAATGAATCTAATAAAGAGAGAGGCAGATGGCTTTTCACCAAATGTTGCCACTCCGGTCACGTTATCACAAAGGAGCGTTTCAGCCACAAGGCTACGTCGTCACCACACATTCAGGAGGTTTGTGTGACTCTGCACTCTTTTGCTTTCTTGTATTTTTTATTTTTTTTTTGCTTTGCATTATGTTTCTTGTGTTTTTGTTTAATTGACAACTTGCACAATCTTGAGCAACTGCTCCAAAGCAATTTCCCTGCGGGGATTATTAAAGATTTTCTGATTCTGAGTCAGTGTTGCCAGAAGAACGACCTTTCTCATTGACTTTAATAATGAGTTCATATAAATGCAAATTTCTTTCACTTTGCCGTTTCAAGAAAAAGAGAAGTTCCATCGTCATTAACTGCTAATTTCTCTGTTGCATTTATTCATTTGTTTTAAATAGCTGCAGACAAAAAAATGCTCAAGTTCTGGCTTTTTGTGGTTTTGTTCAGAAATTTGTTTTAGTTTAGGGGAAGATCACAGAGTTGGTTTAACCCTCTACATCCAAGGTTATGGTTTTAAATCTGCCTCCAACAAACAGCCCAATTTCAGTCAATAACAGCTCCAAAACGCTGAGGCCAAAATAAACAACTGTGTTCTGTGTGGATGAAGAGGAGCATTTTGGAATCTGGCACATCACCAGGCCAGAGTGAGATTTTAAGAAGTCAATAATAAAAAAGTGTTGCTACTGAACCGGTTCTAAAAATTCTCAGCTGCATCTTCACCAAATTTGATGCGACGGAAGTGAAGCACAACGCTGCTGCATCCATTCTAGTTTCCCTGCCAGAGGATTTGTGTGCAGCACCTTCAGCTTCTTTCTGCACACAAACCTCTCCGGCACCGGTCCCCATCTCTCTCCTGTCCATATGGTTCGTCTTAGAAAACAAATTAGCCTCGGCAGTTCTGGCCGCGCTTCCACAAACCTTCAACCCATCTCAGCTGTCCGTCAAACCCGCGGGCTACGACAGCTTTCGCCGTTTCACAAACCTCATCTTTCTGACCCTCTTATGATTAAATAGAAGGCAGCTTTTGCATTCATGTGCGCAGCTCTGGTTGAGATTCAAACGGTAAACAAGCGATGCGAACATTCAGACCAATGCAGAAGGCTAAAACTCTCCCGTGGTTGTTGGGGAAAAGGGTGAAGGGGGCAATGAGATGCGATCCGCAGACTGACTGCTGTTGCACCATCTGGTTGTTAATCCATTGTAAGTAGACATTACAGTTTATACACAACTGTTAAAAAATTGCGGATGGTGTTCGAGGTGCCTTTCAACCCCGTGTTTGGCTCTGCTGCTCCTTTTTCAAATCAACTAATGAAAGCGCGTCGGCCTGAGCAGCCTGCATTAGTGTGATCGCCTGAATCTTGCCGCAATCCATCAACCAGTCAGTCAAAATAAGCGATCCTGACACCAACAGAAGTGCAACATGGATGAAATTAATGCGCTGTGTGTAAACACTTTTTGCAGAGGAGTTGAATGGAGACCTTTCGGGGAAGTAAAGATTCAAACTGCAGGACGGCTGATGCAAGCGCGAGCCTTTTCTATCAGCGCTTGAGTCAATACGCTTGGACAAAAAAACCCCAAAACTTCACTGCTGAGCGGGTCTTTTTTTTTTTTTGTTAGTTTATGTAATCATTAATATTTTATTTCTTGAGAAGCCAAATATTTTTCCTCGGGTTTTTGTTGCTCTTCAGAATGCACGGCCACCACCAAACTCCGCTGAGAGGGTGTGACTGTCGCTGTGCAGGCTCAGTGGGGAGTTCGCTCACTGCTTTACTGAGCATGCAGTTTTCAACCAGCCATTCTGTCCTTTATCTCACTTTCTTTGATCTTTCTCATGTTAAAAAAAAAAAAAAAAGCACACAGGGACTTCTTTTTTTTGTTTTTGGTTCTGCAATAACTGTTCTGGCACTTAATTTGACTATTAGAGAACACAGGAATTGTCTTTCTTTAGTTCGACTTTCACCAGTTTGTCTGATCTTTGTCTCACACGGCTTGTTTCAATTTCGCTGGTGATTAAACTGAAGCAAATATCTACAGCATGTTGACACATAAGATCATACTTTTTAATCTTTAACACTCTGAACCCCGCACATTTTAATTTACTCACTGTGGGCTCAGTTTCTCTAAAATGTAAAGTCCTGCATCTCTATGGAAACAGCACATCCATGGTTAGAAGAAGAGAGACTTAAAAATGTCTTTAGTGCAGCATAGCAGAGTTACAAGAAAAAAAAAAAAGAAACTTGAATTTTTTTGATAAGAGCTGCGATCAACATTTTCCATGTGCCCACAGGTGTTAACAACACTTGGAAAAAAAAATGCTGTATCTACTACAGATAATTTACAACTTAGATTTTTAATTTCCATCCGTGTCTCATATCTGCTTTGTGTACACGGCCTGCAGTTCAGCAAAGTTTCCCTGAAAACTTTGATTTTTTGTCACTTAACTGTTGATTGCAGCTCATGGTTCAACAATTTCACCAAGGAATACAGTGGAGCAAAGTAATTTGGATTTGGTTGTTTTTCCAGATGAAACTGAAAGTTGCACATGATAGTAAAAGAGTTGAAAATCCATAAATTGTTCCTGTTTTTACAGTTAAATAATGTCATTTTGTCAGTTTAAAAAGTGCGTTTTTAACCTGCTGGCAGATTTGAGGCTCTAAAAGGGTTTTAGCGAATGTTAATAGAATCGCAAAGCCAGCAAGTTTTTCCATGTCTGCTTAATTTTTGCATTTTGCATGTCCTTGTGGTGTCCTGTTGTTTGTCCATCTCCTAGCGACTGTATTGCATCAGTTTCTAGTCGTTTTGCAATTCTTTTTGTCCATTTTCTGTGCCATTGTAGTCGTTTCCCTCCTCTTTTGTAGTCATTTTGCAAATCTTTGTTGCTTCCTGACTCCTTGGTCTGTGCACGGTGGCTCCATATGGTAATCTGTCACTCAGTTCACATGTTTTTTCTATAATTAACGTATTACAACAGCTTACGTGGTGTTTTCCTGGTGCTTCACAATCAGCCCAGTGTATCTGTCAGACTCAGCGCATTCTATTGTTAAAATCAAACAAAATGATTTCACGCGAAATTTAATTAGCTTATGATCAAACTCCTCCCCTGAAGATAACCCAGGGCTGTTAGCTGGACATTTGGGGGGGGCTAAAAAGCAAATTTCCAAGCTAACACCACCCCCTCTTTCACTGCTACCATCTCACTGCGCTGGTTTGTAATCAGCATCAAAAAATCACTCTGGAAGCGCTGGCTCGGTTGAAAAGTGTCCCCCTCTCATGTACAGTATGTGCTTCACATGCAGACTTATCTGTCATGTAACCAGTGGAGCATCCGGTAATTAACAGCGAGTTAACAGTTGGATAATCTGCGCTCCACATGGCTCCGGTTCAAATGGAGAAAATGCTTTAACATTTGCCCTGCTGCACACGACCTCTTCATGGCAACACTCGTTATAACATAATTATTCGACACGGCTGTGTTTGCCGCCATAATTTATAGCCAAGTTGTGCTTTATGACCTTAGACCCGAACCGTGTTCACAACATCCGCTTGCTCATTATTTAATCCACTGAGCAGCAACATTAAAACCACTGACATGTGAAGACTTTGATCAGCGTGTTTTAATGCAATGTTCTGCTGGGAAACCTTCGGTACTGGCATTATTGAAGCACCCAGGAGTTGCTTGAGGAACACGACAAAGAGCCCAAGGTGTTGACTGGTGTCCAAAATACCCTAATTTTAATTTCATCAAGCATCAATGCAAAGCTGCTGAACAAGTCCGGTCCATTTAATCCCCATCTGGAACCACCAGAAAGACAGCTGCTAATATCGCGGTGATTAAGGCAGGTTGTTTTAAGGTTGTGGCTGATGTGTGCTGCAATGACACACATGAGAAGGAGGAGGCGGTCAGGTGCTGGTAGCTACTGCAGCAGCTGATGGTATCTGATGAACATCATGCTCCTCAGACAATCTCATTAGAATTAACATGTCAATGGGAACCATAGTTAAGATTTATTTGCTCCGTCTAAACTGTAAATATGTTCATGATGTTAAGTGGCTCACTTATAAAATATTTGCATACTAGCTGTAACAACTAGCTTTAAAATCAAATAGTTTTCCTTATGACTGCTTTGCGTTGGTAACACTGACTCACCATTAATATATTGAAGGTCAATATATAATAATAACAACAATGACAACAACAGCTTTATTTATGTAGCACCAGTGGCACAAAGTACTTTACGATACCAAAATTAACAAAAACTTTAACAGTAATGCCAATAATGATTAACTTCATCTAAGCAGCACCTATTTAAAATCTAAACTACAAAATATTTTACAATAAAAATAACAGCGACAACAACTGCAGCAACTACAACAACTTTATTTATGTAGTACCATTCAAAAACAAAGTTGCAAAGTACTTAACTATACCAAAATTAACAAAAACATTACCAGTAACTTTAATAGTAATGCCAATAATGGTTGACTTAAGTGGCACCTATTTAAAATTACAAAGTATTTTACAATAAGAATAACAGCAACAACTACAACTTTATTCAAATAGCATCTTTCAAAAATAAAGTTACAAAGGACTTCATAAATAACAAGGACTACAGCAATAATAGCAAAACCTCATTTAAATATCGCTTTTCAAAAGCTGCGTCACAAAGTACCTCACAATAAAAACATACAATAAACTAACAGGAACCAGAATTCAAGTCATAGCTGCATAAATTATTTGCAATAAATCATTTAAATAAATGCAGCAAATATGATCAAGCAAAAGCCAAATGAAAAAAAGCAAATTTAAATAAATGATGGAGTTTTTTCACCTCATGTTCTGGCAGGGACTTCCACAGCAGAGGAGACTGAATTTTAACTTTGGAGGCGAGACGAGAATTCTGACCATGAGTAAGACCCTGCCTGAGGATCTAAAGCAACCGTCGGGCTCATTGGGAGTTAGCAGCTTGCAGATGTAGGCAGCAAATATTCAAGGTTTTAAAAACAAGCAATATGATCCTAAATCTCAATTGTAAAGCTCACGGGTAGCCAGTGATGGGCAGCAAGGATTGGCGTAATGCAGCCTTTTGTCTCAACTGCAGCAAAGTGCATTGCAATAGTCGAGTCTCAAGAGATAGCACAATAGTAGCATAGTTACAGCGTTAGTCGCCTTTGTGTTTGTGTAGGTGGATACTCTAGTCAGAATTTATTGTAAATAAAGTCACATGTGCACAGAATTGGGTTCTAAAGTTGCTAATGATGTGTATTTATCCAAAAAACATTGAAGTCGTTCGTGGCCTCAAATGTGGTGCAGATGTTCTTGTGTTTGTTTATCTGTCAGAGATAATTACTAATATCCGGTGCATAATTATGTAGCAGCATTACATCCAAGTAGTGTCTGAAATGTATCAACAGATGTCTGCCCTTACCCCCAGTGAGCAAACACTGTTCGGTGGGTGGGTGGACAATCCCAACGCAACTCTGGAGTGTTTTTAACATATGGATGTGAGAAAAACACACTATTTTCTTTAATCAGATTGGTTTGGCTGCTTTAAACCCCTCAAGTCCCTGCAACAGTATCAAAATGGGAATTTCCAACAAATGATATTACCTTGTCAAACACGGAGATGCAAATGAAACACTGGAATCCACATTATTCGATTGTAAAGTCTTCATAACTGCTTAAAGAAAAAGAAATTACAGTGATTAATTGCAATAATTGGGAGCAACAATAAAAATTTAAATAGCAGCGTGTAAATTAAATTGTACCAGCCCTCAAGTCACCATTTCAATTAAAACTGAAATCACCTGGGCGGCCTCCATTCAATCAGGTGCTTTAATTACAAACCTATCCTCCGAGCTCCCTGATGTACCTGTCCAGCGGTTCAAACTTCACTCTTCATGATTCATTATCATACAGTGATAGATTATTTGTTGTGGTTTGACATTTTGCTGCTTCACTGAACAAAATCTGGGCATTGAAAATGATGGGCATTGCCAGAGATCTGTTACAGGCCTTTAAAAATGGCCTTTTCATATTCAAAAATTAACAACAATTGGTCGCTGTATTGGCAAGACGGGTGGTTTGAACTGAATGAATTGAACAATGACGGCAAGAGACACATGCAAGATGTGTTCCATGGAGTGATTAACCATCTTAGTCTCAGTGTTTATGAACACTGCTGTCAGTCATCGCATTGTTTCATTTGTCTCTTCTCCTTATTAGCAAAATGAAAGAGCTATCTTGTTATATGTAGCGGGTCTATAAACAGTTTACTATTACCATTGTCAATGTAGGTCACATGTTAACCTTTGACCTTTGTGGATATTTAAAATGGAGTCATGGAGTCAATATTGTCTCTGGAGATTGACCTGTTATCGACCCAGCCGATTACTGGCGTCAATATTTAGCGGATTATAATAATTGATGTCATAATTTTTAGTGGCTGACTATGCAAAATAAAGAAATCCTTTTGGCTCTAATGCAGCTAGAGGTTAGCTGTGCTTCTTAGCGTGTGGCTAACGCTAGCTGGAGCACCTTAACATGTTCTAAAATCAGATCAACTTTAGCAACCTTTTCTAACTGACAGACACGTCTCTCTAGCAGAAACACAACCTGCACAAACTGAACGATTAGCACAAATGTCAACACAAATGAGGACATTAGCTGCTTCACAGTGGCTAAGGCTACGCTAACTGCTAGCGGCTAAGTCAGGAGGCAGCTGAACCCTGAAACAGAGTGTGGAAAACAATGATTAATAATGCTTTAAGACATAAACCATAGTGATGGAATAGAAAAAGATTAGCCAGAACTGCAGATGTAACTGCAGGAGACAAACTATTATTGATCTCAATCGATTGATCTCACAGTAAACAGGAGAGTGTTGTTTTGTCACATGACACTCAGATGTCGTCACTCCTATTTCTATTGTATTTATTCAGTAATCCTTATTAATGAATAAACCTAATTATGAATGACATGTTGCCTGCTGTCACATGCTGTTACTAACTAACTTTTGATGTATATTGGTTCCAAATATGGATTATTGGCCTTTCTTGATTACAAATAATCCACATTGGCCCTGAAAACACCCATGTCTATCGATATCTAGTCATCTCTATGGTGCTTGCAGAATGCATCCCAGTCTGTGGCCTCAAAGGACCCCTGAAGCATCTAATTTGCTCCCTGTGACCACCTCCACATAATCCTCGAGTGGTCACAGGTTGCTGCTGAGCATTGGGTGTGTAGGTGGAGATCACCAGACGATGATCTGATCTGAGACAGAAGTACGGTTAATATCTCCAGAAATTGCTTAGAATTCATTTGGAGGTTTGCGTTGTTTGATTTTGCAAACTTCGAGCAAATTAAAAGGCATAGTTTATCATGTCAGACGCTTGCAGAGTGCTTTATATGCACAGAAGCATCTGAAACATAATTAAAAACACAACAATAAAGATCGGTTTGTACCCACGGGCACTTAAGAAATAACAAACTGAACAGCAAGCAGCTTCTCACTTGTGGCCAAAGAAGCTCAAAGTCAATACAGTCGGTAGTGGTCAGGTTGCTGAAGCTGTTTTGGGGAGTAGTTTTCCTGCCCAGAGTCTTTGTGCTCTCCCGACATGTAGCCCACAGTGTCTCCAGCTCGAGTCGAACCATTAATTAGGCATCCACATAGCCTCAGCTGCTACAGTTAAATTAACTGGACGGACATTAAGACAAGGAAACAAACCAAGACTGCCAAGACCTGGACACCTTGAAAGAAGGAAAAGGAGTTTTCCTTTTCATCATTAAGGGATGTGGGAAAGCAACAAAATCACTTCCGTGGTTCTCATTTTAATTGCTTGCCACGGAGTCTAATCCAACAGCTCCGTCTTTGAAGTGAGCCTGTTTACATTCACGTGTTGCATTTCATCTGACACAGCAGCAACGTCTCCGTTCATAGTTTGATCACGTACCTTCAGGATTGAGAGACACTTGCACTCTTATGGTCACGGCCAGTAAACTCATAAAAGAAACGCTCCATACGTCTTGAATGAAACACTGAACCCAAGTTCTCGGGTTGTCATGGTCACGTCTCTGCATGGCAGCCCAGCTCCCATCACTGTGTGTGAATGGGTGAATGAAAGGCACATTTTAAAGCATTTTGTCCACTCAGGTAGAAAAGTGCTACATAATTGCAGCTCTTTACCACTCACCATTATTTTAAATGTCTAGAAAGCAGCTGTAGTCTTTTGGTGCATTTGCTCACTTTGGCAGCTTTGAATTCATTAGGTAGATGGAAACTTTGCCTCATATATTTGAGAGGTCATCCAATCATTTTTACGTGTCAGGCTGAAATTTGCCCGTTTGGCAGTGCCAGTGCTGAATCTGGGCTTTGGTACCAAGGCCAAAATGAAACTAATTTCAACAGCTTGCTGCTGCGAATCACTTTTTGGCCACTCGGAGGCAGACGAAACAAGCTGTAAACACAACATTACAAACCTTTTAATGGAGCTGTATTTGACCTTCAGAGCTGCTGGAGGTGTTAGAGCACCAGCATCTCAGACCAAAACAAACAGGTGCATCAGCCACACCTTCACCCTCCCTTCTCCGTCATTTACAGCAAAAAAAACAGAAAAAGTTTATGTAAACGAGAACCAACTGGAAAAAAAATGAGCATTGGAAAATACATTAAATGACCTCAAGGAGTTATTGTCAGTAAAGCCATCCTCAAGTAAGATACAAAAACTACATTAATCCTGAGGAAAATTCTTTTGCCAGATATTGCTCAGAAAAAAACAAAATAACACAACATAGGAAACTTGGTGAATGACAGAAAAGCAATAGGATTAAAGTAAGATAAATGAGAAAATAACACTAGAATAGAGAAGTAAAAAGTAATGCTGGCATTGATACTGAGGTATTACTTTACATCTCGCATCATAATGAAATAGTTTACATTACCTTGACACGTGAAACTGTCTGAAGCCACATTGTTCTACTGAGATCAAACTGCTGGCTACTTTGGCTAACAGATGAAGTGCAGATAAAATCCCCCCCAAAAAAGTAAAGAGACACAAAAACATGAAGAGCACCTCTGGCCGGTGGAGAGCTTCAAAACAGCAGTAGAGACTGAGTTGGAATGAAGTGAGTGCCTTTAAACTAAATAAATAGCATAAATAAAATACTTTGTAAAATATTTTTGGTTTGTGGAGCACTGCCTGAATGCTGAACTGCACTTCCACTTTTACAATGTAGTCTTGGTGTCTTTATAAATGTTAGGAGGACCAACAGTTTCAAAGGGAGGGACCTACATGCACACACGGCCGGACCAGCTGCCAAAATGTAGAACAGATTACAGCACACACAGTCAGAGGGAGTGTGGCTTCATTTTCTGTTAACAATGTCATTATGCCACGACATCTTTACATAGCAAGAAGTTGTTTGATGCTATTTTAATGCCGCATTTATCAAAATCTCACAAAGTACATCCTTAAGGTGTGATTGTGATTGATATGCTATTTAGCAGTTTCCTTTTTATGCAATCTGCAAACTCTAGCATTAATTTTGAGACCACGAGTATTTGTTTGTTGCTGTCAAACAGTAAATCAGAGGAGTGAAGATGTTAACTTTCTGCGGGCAAATCTTATGATCCATTGTCAGTTTCAAAATATTGACATATCTACTTGTCCAGTGTTGTCCAATTGTATTAAAAATTGCCTAAGCTGATAAGTTGATTTCAAAGAGGAATTAAGGGATTAAAGAATAACTAACAGTTTAGAAAGGAAAAACGACGTGCTGCATGGCTCTGATTGGTGAATTTGGTGGAAATACAATAATGGATGAACCAGAGTCTTATTAAATCCTCAGTTTTGAAGACTTTTGAAGACTTATTACCATAAAGTGCAGACAGATAATGTTTCCAGTCTTGAGGTGTTTCCTCAATTTATTATTTTAGTGAAACTAGTTGAAATCATTGGTATGTGTTCATGTTATTTAGGGTATGGACAAATATATATGTTTTCTTTTTGGTTTTTTTTTTTCAAATAAATCTTTTTTCATTAAATGTTGTTTGTTTTTTTTGAGGATGTTTAGCACTTAAGGTGAACACTTATCAATGATGTGCCTACAGTTTTTATTCTTATTTTTTTTTTCAGCATTTATTTAACCCATGCACTGGCCCAGTCCCCTCTATGGGTTGTGCATAAAGCTCCATATGTCGGCATACAATTCACACAGATTATTTTTCTCAGACCCTGAGTTGATCGAAGTTGCTCCAATATACAAAGAATACATTAAAAATAGTATTTTACCTTTCAGACAGAGTGCATGTATTTTTCCGATGGCTGTCTGCACCATGTAGTTTCAGGCAAGACTTTCTGGATATTCTTTTTTTTTTTTTTTGAAAAACAAGTAAACAAGAACCCAAATCTCATCAGATATTTTCTGCCAGCTTTTTTTGTTTGGTACCGCGTACATTTTGGTTAGTATCAAGGTCTGATACTCAGCCCTACAGAATCCATTTGTTCGGTGTAAAAGCTTCGAGATTGGCTTTTACTCTACTAAAAAATAGAGCTCTGAATGCTACCACTGATGTGCTTGTACTGAAGCACCCAGTATTGACTGACTTTTCATATTCCGAGCAATTTTCTCAACAAAACTAGTACTACCTCACGCTTCAATATTTTGCGAGAGTGGAAGGACCTCGGAGAGAGACATCTATACCATCGCGGGATGCTAAAACGCACTTTTATTCATCGTAAAGAACAGCTTTGTGAAAGGTTTCACAGGGCGAGTAAAAAAATCTACACAAGGCTGATTCTTCTGGTTGAAGGACTACAAAATGGTGAACCAGTGGTAAAAATCTGGCGTAAATTTTTGGATTACAAGGCAAATGTATGTCTTACAACAGCAGTATAAAATCAGTAAACGCCTCTTGTCTCTTTGCATGATTAATATAAATTAAATCCTCACAATGAACACTATGCATGTTAGGTTTTCCTTCTTTTTGCTTTTACTTCCCTCCCTCTCCAACTGCCTCCTCTCTCTGAAATCCTCTCTACCTCACCATCCCTCCCACCCCTCACCCTGCAGTCACTGGCTGTCCTAGATTTATTGCCCCCCCCTCCCCTCTGTCGCTCTCTCGCTCGCTCAGTCATTCACCCACTTAAGCTACTTCTCATTTTCTCCCACACTCTTCACGTATGATTTGCCAGAGCGATGTCTGCCGTTAATCCCGGCACAATTAGAAAACAAGAAGACTCTCTCATCACAATATGATACTGAAGTGGTACGGTGATGTTCCTTTCTTGCCTCCCCCTCCCTCCGCTTTCCGAGCCGTCATTAACGTTGGCAAAAGGCTTGTCCAGAATTTATTCCTTTTCCTCAAAAGCACAAAGCTTCCTTTCAATAAACCATACTGTAAAATAACCCCCAGGAGTGGAGCTTTCTATTAAAGGCAAAGCTGAGAAATATCCCTTTTCCAGTGTGGGCCACCTCTGTGAATACTTCTGGCAACAAAACAACTGATTAAATGCAGAACATTAAAACACACATGCTCCGTGGGGCCTAAAATAAACTCAAGTCTGCTGCCAAGATTCATGAACCAGGAGCAGTCATCTTAGTTTGTCAAAATCTAATAAATCTGGTGAATAACTCCTCTTCTTTGACTCACATGTAAGAAATGTGATCGTATTTGGGCCCTAATATGACATTTAAAGCTGCATTAGTCAACGTCTGACCACACAGGAGGAGCCCAAGAAGCCAGAAACACAATTTCTGACACATTATCGCCTGTTAAAGGTTTTATGGCGAACATGTTAGCAAACAGTTGCTTAGTTATTGCATCCAGCATGACTAATATCTAGGCTCCACCAACTCCTGAGGGAAATATTTGGCTCCCTATCTGGTAAATGCTTCACTGTGCTCACTAACTAGTCACTAACTGTGTGTTGTGTGGTGAAGGGTAGGTGGCTTGCAGTGGGTTTATCAAAGTTTTTCTGTTGAAAAGAGCTGCCCACTGTTCCTAAGTTTAACCCAAAACGTGAGTTCAGGAACACTGAAAATCACAAAGATTAACTGCAGGGTTTATTAAAATTCTTTGTGCTTCCATCCCTGCATGCCATCTCTTTCATATTGCACATTGTGAATGTAATATAGAGATCTTGTTGCACTTTTGTACTTCTATGTTTCGTTGGTAATTGCGCTCACGAACATGCACACGAGCATGTATGGTTTAAAACTGTTCCGCTGATTGACAGCTTGTGTCGATGCACCAGCCGACCTGCCAGAAAAGGCAAATGGAACAAAAAGATTTGAGGTTTCTAAATAATCAAAAAACTCCGTTTTGTGAAGAGGGAAAGGCACCAAGGTGACGCCTCAAAATTGCTTGTTTTGTCTGAGCGGTTGTTCAAATTGAAATTAGATGAGATTCGATTCAACTTTATTGTCATTATGCACAGGATGGGTGCAAAGCCAAGGAAATGCAGAACGGTATTATTTATAGATAAGTGCAGGTACAAGAAAGTTCTGTGATGGTACCACGATATTTTTTCCTATGTTTTTGACATTGGAGAGCAATACTTTGATGATACTGATAATTCGAAATCAAGAAAGCCTGATGACCGATATTTGGTATGGATATACATTTAATGTTTTTAGGGTAGCCTGTGGTTGCCTGATTTGTGAATACATTATGTTCCTTGTTCTATTTATTCAGGTTCTGTCTATGTGTCTGTCACTGAGAACACATTGCTAAAGTCAAACTTTAGAAAGATGTTATGGTACTCCAGACAGCGTTAGCCCTTGGCCTGATAGGAAGCTTCTCAGTGATGCTGTGTAAGACTGGGGTGTTTGCTTCAGTAATATCTGTTACCTCACCTTTTGAACACAGCTTCGATGTGCAAATGTGCTTGTCTGTGCTTGTATATAGCAGCTTTCAGTGCTGATTGGCTGTCACTTGTGATGTTTAACCAAATAGACTGCAGAAAGGGAGAGCTGGCTGCGTCAAAACCAAAATAGTTTCTAAAATCAGTTCCAAAAAATCCAGTACAGATAATCGGAAGAATGCCAAATATCATCCCCAGTAAATGACTGGGCTCATGATTGATGTATTCCTAGAATTGTTCAGCTACAATAATAGTAAGACCTGCATAATATTGTGTGAGTCCCTCTTGTGCCACCCAAACAGCTCTGACCAGTCCACATCATGGACACAGAACCTGTCATCTTGTTTCCGGAACCCATACGATGGCAGCAGATCCTTCATGTTCTGAAGCCTGTAGGGTTCGGCCTACGTGGCTCAATCCTGTACCTGTGTATCCCATTGATGCTTGATTAGACTGGAATCAAGGGAGGCCGGATCACACCTTGAGCTCTTGGTCGTGTTCCTAGAGCAGTTGTTGTGTTGTGGCAGAGCACTTTGCCCTGCTGGAGGAGGTAGAAGCGCATCTGCCGGTAAAACGATATTTAGGTGGTTTCCCTGGTCAACATTGCATCGTAGTAGGACAATGAACGTTTTAAATACCTTCCACATAGAGGTGAAGTGGACAGAGTTGGGAGAGAAAAGTGGATATATGAGGGCTATATGTGGAGTATAAATAGTATCAGTCGGAACAACGTGAGAAGCTCAGCCTGTGCAAAAGAAAAAAAAGTGAGCAGTGCAAATAAAACAGTATTGAGACGGCGCAGTGAGAAGTGCAATAATGCTTGGTGCTGTGGTGTGAAGTTCAGCAGGGTCACAGCCTCGGGGAAGAAGCTCTTCCTGAGCCTGTGGGAGTGGAAGCTCCTGTAACGCCTGCTGAATGGAAGCAGAGGAAAAAAGTCCATGGTTAAGCAAAGGAGAGGCAACAAATCCTCCGTTTTAAAGAGCTCTAATGGGAGAAAAGTTGGCACTTTCACCTGGAAAATGTTCAAAATGGTTCGGGTTAGTTTTGTTTCAATCAGCATATTGACTCAACTGCTAGCGGCTGCAGCTGCTACAATATTTTTTTGTCATGTGTCAAAGATGCCTGCATGATTTTTGATGAAAAACAGTGTGTTCACTTCCACAGGATGGCTTTTTGAAAATCTCCAGTTCAGTCATTACTGCTGATTGACACTGATGGAATAACCATTACGTGCAGCATGAGCGTCACAGATGACCAGAACTAATAAAAAAAATGGTGACAAGCATCCCCAAACAAAAACAGCATTAATCAAGTAAAAGCCTCTTTTGGTGGTTGCGTAGACATGCGTGCCATAAATCATGTAAAAGAACAGTTTCTAAGAGCAACTCCCACTCTTCACAGACAGCAGGAGTAAGCCCCGTGACAACAACCTCTCACAGTTTGTTTAGAGGTGACAGTCATAATTTAAGATGTTTTTTGGCTGTCTCGACTCGTGCTCCGTACAGTCAGTTATGTGCGGTGCTGACAACACTGCTGTATTTCACCGCCACTCTGCTTACAAATCAGTCTGGATCCCGCTGGCCGGACGCCAGAAAATGTGCCAACTCAGAGGCGTCATTCTCTCGTAGCCCTGCCCTCTTCGGTGATGTCGGGTATTAAGGTCAGCCATCCGAAGAATGACACTCCTGGCTGATACAAATCTCACTCATAATCTTGAGACAAATCAGCTTATTCTTTTTATTTCCTCCAATTCCGTTGTTTTGGGTGTTGAGCCAGGCTTACAAAAAAAAAAGTCTGTTCTTTCAATCTTAATTTAATTTTGGATGTGGGAGGACAAGTAGTGACTAGAGTATACATGAAAACGTCTTTTGGCCCCGATGCAGTCTGTTTTCTAAGATTGCTGGAAGATTTAAGACATGGGAGTTGACTAAGTGACGGGGAGTGTAATTTTCTTTCATTTGCCTGTTTATTTTTGCATTTAATAAACCTACAGAGGCTGAACGGTTGTTGATTTTTTTGCAAATTTGCATGGGAAAATGATCAGCATTGTCTGTAGCCTCAAACGATCAAGCGGCGTGTTTCGTTAATAATGGCAACAATTTAGTTTCTGAAGCGACAGCTGTAATATCACTTGTCATGTTTGAAGACGTTTCTTTCATGTTTCATAATCTGACTGTGATGTCACACTTTGAATAGATTAGCATCTCATTTAGTTCACAGAAAAACCTCCAAATCGGCAATGAAAACATGATCAAGCAGACGCATAAAGGAAAAAATGACGCAGAAAGCAGTTTGAAAAATATATGCTTTTGAAAATAGATCCTCAGATAAGACAGGAAGAGTTATTTTCAGCCCTATTTACAATGTCAGTTATTCGTTCTGCGCTAATATTCATAAGTTTTACTTTGAAAGTGGCCCTCGTCTGATGAGCCGCGGTGCCACGAAGCTGCTTTGATTTAATGACTGCTTCCCCTCAAGATCAAGTCACCTAAAACAGCCAATTACTTATAAATCATAGCTGAAATTGTTCCCAGCTTTTTCCATTTTCCAAAAAATAAAAAATACTCCTGTGACACAATGAAAGATTATTCATTTATTAAGTTATGCTGCCGAAACGATGAAGAGCCATCATTTGCTTTGTCGTGTCCCCGATGATTCTCTCTACCAGTGTTGATTTAAACATTTTAAGAAAGACATTTTTTTTTGTGTGTGGAGATTTATCCCAAGATAAGCATAAGAAGCTTAGGTGTATTCTGACATCATGCGTTTTAAGTCAGCGAGATGACCGTTGAGCTCGCCGCCTTTGTGGGTCATGAGTGGTATGAAATAGCATCAGACATCTGTGGCAGAAATAAATCCATATTAATATGCTCTCAGTGATGTCTGTCGCAAGAAATGCTGCCTGTTTATTCGGATAGTTGCTCATTTTTCTCCGAATCTGTGTTTATATAATACTGAATATTCAAGGAAATTACATCAGAGATTTCACATGTTTAGGAAATATTTTTAAATGCAGTTCTGCTCCGCTGCTGCACTTTTTTTCTTCTTCTTCTTTCCTCCGGCTCTCCACAGGTATTAAGTAACCTCCACTCTGGGAATGTGGTTTTAAAAAATTCTAATGGGTGTCAAGTTGAGTTCGCCATAACTGAAAGCGTTATAACATGATTGTGGTAGTATGGTGGGCTGCAAATAGAAGAAGGGGAAATGGGTTAATTACTGAAATGTCAAAACACCCAAGAGTGGAAGATGATTTAGCATGGTTAAACAGGCACAACGGAAGCATGTTTCCGGGCTCGCCGCGGGGAATGTGACATGGTATCCACGGTGTTGTGAAACAGTAACCTATCTCAGGAGGCCAGACTGTTCGGCGCTTTGAAGCCGGGTTGGGATTCAGAGACTTTCAGCTACCGTCTGAACTGAGTGAGGACAGAGGGGGCAGGGAAGAAAATCAAGAAACTGAGATTATACATTAAAGTCACGCCTGAACTGATGAGCCGGACTGCTTTGCTTTAGTGGAATACATTATCTGGGCCATAAGTGGTGCCGTTTGAAAGTGTGCGACTCTTGTGGCGCCCTTCAAAGTGCCCGAGTGATGTGAAGTTCTGTCCAAGTCGGCGTGTTTTCAGAGGTGCTCGTCACTCACTTTTTGCAGCTTTGTGCGCAGTCTATCATCTGCCATTTGCAAAACATGAGTAAACAAGAGGGCAAGGGGTTGATGAGGTGTCGCTTAAGTGAAATACAGACATAATCTGTGAGTGCTGACTTTCTGCCCTCTGCATTAAGCCTGAGGCGGGATGTTCAGCTGTGTTTACTCACCGTTCCTATGCGATTTCAAAATATGACACATTTCTTGGAAACATGGATGCGCTGCTTCATTTTAGGACATTAAAAATCCCCAAGTGAAGTGGTAAAGACTAAAAGTGAGGGTCTTTGTAAGGTTTATTCAATAGCATTTCATCCATTCTGAATCTTAATGTCCAAATGTGGAGTACTGTATTCCTTTGGCAAATTCATTTAGGTTTAAGTTTCCAGTATTTGAAAAGAACGGCAGTTAAAAGTGGCGTCACAAACCGTGCAGCCAAAGAAACATATCAGCAGCAGTTTGACCAGAGTGGTGAAAGTGGATCTACTTTCGTGATCACAGCCCAATACAAAGTCAAATTACACAAATCAGCCACAGTATCAGTCTGGTGATGCACCCACATGCCACCAACAGCTTAAATGTGTCAGTTATATAAAAATTCACCTCCATGCAGTTGTCATAATTGTTCCAAATAAGCTGTAGAGACCAAAACCGTCTTTTGACCCAGGCTGTAAATGTGTTTATTTCTGCTTTAAAGTTGGACAGTGTATCATGGTGGTCTATGGGGATGGACTCTCTTTTGGAGGCAGCCCCAAGTGGCCGTTTGTGGAACTGCAGTTTTTGGCAAACGAACATTGGCTTCATTTTTCCGCCCCAGAGACTGCTGCTTGTGTGCCACTAAATCCTGCCCACTAGTCCCTCAAAGACATACGCAATGTTTACGTTTCTTGCAGCGATGGCTATTAAATGATTCCAAAAGCATGAATGATGATTTGAGTCACACTTTCAATGTGTTTCTCTTCTTATCCCAACTATATTTATGGCAACTTTGTTTACTCACTTTAGCCATTTAATCATTCAAGATTATATGTTTATGACATGCACTCACTTAAATTGAAGAAAAAAAAAAAAAAAAGTTTTAGCCTTTATTGCATAATTAATGTTAAACAACCCATATTGTTTTTTTTTTTGTTGTTTTTTTTAGAACGTTATAGCATTTTTGTGCAAACATGCAAATCCCTAAGCCTCTGCCAAAGAGAGCTATTCTTTCCTTCCTGTTCAGGCTGTTCTTTCTTTACTTACACATTTACGTAACACCTTAGCAACTAGTTCTGGAAATTGGGCTTTTTTGGGACGCCTTAAAAAGGCAGGAGCTAAAACTGAGCTTTTTCGACAGAAGAGATGCTGCAGGAATGTACAGTATTAAAAACATACTGTGTTTTTTAACATTAGAACATGTAAACAGACTTTAGCAGACCCCAAAAATGAAATTAAAAACTTGTAAATGTGCATAATGTGGGGTCTTTAATTAGCTACAGATAATTCGATCTTCCCCCTGAGATGTTTTTCCTAATTTCTACTTGTTTAAACTTCCTACAGCGATGGCTCAGAAGAAATGAGAAGCATGCTACCTGAATAGATTCTACATTAATCTTTGCTAATTAAAAAGAGTGAGAGTTGTTAAGAGACGAAGAGAGAATTAAATGCAGGTGCACTGCCAACCTGGAACCTGATCCAGGCACTGTTGGTGTGGTGATGAAAGATTTCTATTAGTTTTCTCTCACGAATTTATGCCAGCACACTTCCACACCGTTTCCATCTACCTCCAACACAAAGAGGGGTATGCCACAGAAAGGGCACATTTATAAGTTTCAAATGTGGAAGTTAAAAATGCAACAATGTGCGAGGGGCTGCCATTTGGCATATCAAAGCAGCACGAAGCACCAGCTCTAAGCTCGATTGCACACTGAAGCGGCGAGACATCAGTATGAAGAGTTTTTCTGGAGGTGTCTGGAGCTGCAGTGGCCTACTTTGAGGACATGATCCATGTTTAATGTCCCGCCGCTATGTTAGGTGGCAGGCGGGACGACATGTTTTGTCACGGTGTCATATGCGTGTAGACACATTCTTGTGAACATAATAACTGGAAAATAATACATGAGAGAAACGTCATGCTGACAGTACTACTTACAGCACAGACTCCCATTCAGAGCGGATGAACCGCTGAGATTTTGTGGCATTTTCCTGCATTTATTTACATCTCAAATCTGATGTCTCGTTACGCCTCCAACTGTGGTTCACTTGAATTCTGCTCATGTGTTACATGTAGACAAGCAAATATGACATTGAGACATTTTCTAATGAGTGCATTAATTTGCTTAATTAATGACCTCATCAGGGTAAGTGGTTATGCCGACTGTACCACGCTGATTATGGAGGGACATCAGGCTGCTGAAATGCTTCTTGTTAATCAGAACAACCTGTTCTTGTTTGAAGAAGGTTACAGGAAGGAGGGCAGAGGAAATGTAATCAACAAATACTGATACATCTGCGTTAACATGACTCAAATGTTGAGTACAAGATGTACTGACAAATTATGAAAACACTGTAATATGGCTGGTGTGGCAGCTGGTTTCCAAATATGTGAAGAAAACACGAAATATGTATTTCACAAAGCAGGATAAATCGTTCCTTCTGTGGTTTCAGATAACCTGGTCAGTATATCATTGTAAACACACATTATAGTAGAACAAGTTATAAAGATCAATATAATACAAATAATGCAGCTTTTAGTTATAAGCACAAAAAACACATTTCTAAAGCACAAACTGAGAAGCGCTTCCTTTTAAAAAAAAAAAGAAAAATTACATAACACTTGCATTAAAATAAGTAATAAAATGGCCTTTCCTTTTTATATTAGAAGTTGATGTATCTGTTGAGAACGAAGCAAGGCAGAATCACTTGTGATTGTGATTTAAACAACTTTTAAATGTCACGTTATTCAGCCACATCAGGTCACTGATTATCAGTTTGGATGAACACGATACCTGGCAAGACATGTTTGTGTTTATTTGGTATTTCTGAGGTGATTAACATTGTCAACATGATGCAGCTAATTAATGGTGGTAAAAACTATGTTTTTGTGTCATTAGCGTACATAGATTCATATTCCCCCTGCAGTCCTGCTGATACAAAGCTCAGTCTAGCAGCGTGCTCGAGAGCTTCACTTTCTGATGCTGTCGGCTGTTATTGACACTTAACCTTTGTTCCAGCTGAGTACAATAAGATTATTTTCTTCTATGATGTGACTCAATGTGAAGTTTGGGACTATAAAAAACCAGCAATGTGTCATAGTGTAACTAACCAAATGACTTTCCACTAGAGGCAAATGAAGCAATATTGTATTAGCACATGTTTTGAACAGCTGCACTCGGACACTTTACTCTGTTACGACGTCAAATAACTGAGTTAGAACTTATCTCTTGCTGAAATGATTAGATCTTTGGGGTCTTTCATAACCCTGATGACATTTTCAGGTGACAAAATCTCCCCCCAGAGCTGCAGAAAACATTATACTACTGCTTTCACAGGCTGCTAGTGCTCCATGGGACACCTTCATGTGTGTCCCTTTAATCAGCAGTGGAGGTCAGTCGGTGGAGTCAGAGGGATTGGATTGTAATTGTGATCATGTCTCATTTAATTAATCCAAGCAAATTAGAACAACACAAAGCTTAGCCCTTTAAAACCTCCCTGCATGCATGTTGTCTTTACAAAATCACCAAAAGGACGTACTTTATCATAGCCAGAAACTATAAAGATGGACAGAGTTATCAGATTTCCCACGTTCTCACTGTCCTCGAACAACCCATCGATGACGTGCCATTTGGTTGGGAAAGCAAATCTAAGCTTGAAATGATGATATTTGACCAAAATCACATTTTTCCACATGAATCATTTAAAAACATGACAACAAAATAAACTGTTGATATAAACCACAATCTGTAAAAACAAAACATTCTGCACTCTTTGGTGTAACTGTTAAGATATAAATGACTCAGCTGAGACCAACAGTCACGTAGCAAAGATTCAGAGACTTTTTGGTTGAACTGAGCTGAACTGCAGGGTGTGTCTACATGGAGCAGGTAACGGTAGTGGTAAAATATCTGTACTATGTAGAATTTTTTATTTTTGGTGTCACCTGTTGGCACCTAGAAAAATGTTGTACATCTTGGGATGATTTTAGATTTTGTAACAAAAAAAAAAAAATCAGAAGTTCAACTTGTTTTTTATTTGTTTATTTATTTTTTTAATGATTTATAGCATTCGACCTGTCATACTGCACAAGACATTTCTGAGTTCTCTGTACTTCCAGTCATGGTTGCACTACAAGTGCAGGACTTTATATTGCAGTGAAAATGAGTCCAGAGTGAGAAAAAGTATGACAGCAGCAGGCACTACCCCGAAACTCGTGGGTTAAAGTGATGATCAGCAGAACATTGAGCTAAATGCTAATGCCAGCATGCTCACTTTCAATGCCAACATGCTGATTATGATCATGTGTAAGCGTCTTCGTTTAGCGTGGTATCATGCTCACACCAGCTAATGAGCTCCAAACAGAATGTATAGCTGAAACTGATGCTGTTGGTTTTCTGTGTATTTTGTAATGAACCAAAATTTTGCATGAATTACCCTGATGGAGGAATTAGAGGAAAAGTTAGGACCTCACCACAGTAGTAATAGTAACAAGCTGGCCTGAGGGTGATATGAATGTCTGCAGCGACTTTTCGTTGTTTTCTGAGACATTTCACTCAAAAGCACAAATGTGGCTCTTGGAGGAAAACTCCAAAGAGCATCAGTTGTGAGGATACATGGAGCGTCTGTGTGCTGCCAACAACGCCAAAATTGAGCTTTTGATGAAGAGGTTCGATGTAAAGAGGAGATGGCGATGTCTGCTGTAATCCTTAACAGCATTCATCATGTTGAACATGATTAGTACACATGCCTTTGTGTGTGTTTGCCATGTTGTGAAATGTCTTTTTTAAACACATCCCACAGTTGGAGCTTAATGACAAGGCGATGTGCCGTAGGTTTTGCGAGGTTTCCTGGTTTTAATGAGCTGGATGTAATTATGCAACTGAAGCTAAAGCAGGAAGGGACGAGCTTTTCATCCGACAGCACAATATGCCAAAGGTGACTGGTATCAAAGGTCGGTGCTTTCCAGGGGATCTTGTTAATATTGATTGCCCTGCATAGCCCGACCCCAAAGTCTCGTTCAGCATCTCCTTTTATCTCTGTTTTTCTAGTATTTCTCACATTTGAATATTTCATGGGAGTGTTATTTTTTGGCATCTGTTCCAACACATTTTCAATAGCCGTGCTTCTAAAGTCACATGTTGAAACAGAACTAATTTTAATTCGGTTAAAACTGATATTTGGAGCTAGAGTATGCACTTTACATTCTGACAGTCATCAATAGAGATGCACATTTGAAGCAGTTTTCCTAACTAGTAATTGATTGTTCAAATGGATGATTTACAGAGGACATTTTTCTATAAACCGATTTTAATCAAGGACACACAGCAAATGTCATAAAAGCAGCTCAGTGATAGTGCCACTCCACTATAGGAAGGAATGATTTCCTTCATTAGGTGACTTCTTAACCCTCACAGAAGTCTTTGTCATGGTGCTCCGTTACTGGGTAAACCTCCACAACGCTCTTTGCTTGCTACCATGGAACGGTTCATTGTCCGAACAACTGCTTCCTGTTGCTACAGTATTTAAGAACAGCAAACAAACTGCAGCCTTTAATCTCCACCTGGTATTGCACCCAGGATCTACGACTAATGTGAAGTGTGTTTTCTGCCATGCAGGTCCCTCGTCTTCTGCCTTATTGGTTCATATATTTTTAACCAGTTAAATTATTAATTGATCGTTACCATTGTGGCCCTGTGGTGGACTGGCGACCTGTCCGGGGTGTCCCCTGCCTTCGCCCTGAGTCGGCTGGGATGGGCTCCAGCCCCCCCGCGACCCTAATGAGGATTAAGCGGTGTATAGATAATGGATGGATGGATGATCGTTACCATTCCGAGTAATAAATAAATCAAGTGCTGTGATTTCTGAACAATTTTCTTAGCTAATAATAATTGGCAGCCTTATCAATCATCCATCCATTATCTATACACCGCTTAATCCCCTCTAGGGTTGTGGGCGGGGGGCTGGAGCCAATCCCAGCTGACTCAGGGTGAAGGCAGGGGACACTCTGGACAGGTCACCAGTCTATCACAGGGCTACACTTATAGACAGACAACCAAGCACACTCACATTCATGGCTACAGACAATTTAGAATCACCAGTTAACCTCAACATGGTTGTGGACTTGTGGGAGGAAGCCCCCACTCTGCACAAACTCCACGCAGAAAGATCCCGGTCATCTTAACCGGGACACGAACCAGGGATCTTTTAGCTGAGAGACGATGGTGCTAACCACCGAACCACCTTGCAGCCCCCTATCAATCAATAATCCATTAATTATTTACACAGAATGAACTGGGTGGACATCCTTTTGTCTCCTAATTAAACTGCTTTAACTGCAGTCAATCTGATCCACACACATCACATGACACACAGGCTGTTCTACTGAATTAAACAGCTACCCACCGATCTATAGTGAAACTGTCGTAGTTCACTTCCTAATAAAAAGAGAGCTCTGGGCGGTAGGCAGTAAGTGTCACAGGAGACTTTGTCATGGTGGCACTTTATATGTGCTAAACCCCCACAATGTTGTCAGCTTACTAAAACTAAACCGCCTCTAGTCCAAGTGAGTGCTCTTCAGGTCACAGTAAGTAAACAAGTACTACAGCAAATTTACTAAACATTTTCTGCCATGCATGTCCATCCTCTCCTGCCTTATTGGTTAATATACTTTTCAGTGGTCAACACAAATGTGCGATTATATGTTTATATCATAGCACAGCAAAAAGTAGACATAATACCCACATCTTTAGCAATTTTTATGTTGTACAATATCCCCCCTATCATGGAAACATTCCAGATAATCTTCCTAACTCAATTGTAAACTACTATCAGCATTTTATGGTGGCATACATGTAAAAATACAAGTTTCAACATATGATTGTTTCCTTGATATAAATGCCAATATAAAAATATCAAAGTAATCTTAAATCAAAGTATAAATGGCAATTAATTGATTAATGATTAATGATTAACATTCCTGGTACCTGTCTACCTGCATGCACTCACTGAACATCACCACAAGCAGAAGAGTGGTAGACAAAGTACATCCGTATTCTTCAGACCCTAAACCTTCAACTTTTTGCTCGGCTAAACATGCCAGATAATTGCATCCCTTTGCATATCTTTCATTAGTGTGTGTTTACACGTATCTCTATACATGTTCACTGCCTGTCTGAATTGTATCCTCATTGTGAGAAAGTGTCATTTAATGGTGTTTGTCTAATGTTAGTCTATATTGACTCTAAGTGGGATGTTTTACAAATGTGGAGATGTTGCCTGTTTGTGTGTTTTTAGCCATGAGGTAGCTTTAATGCTCTGAGCTCCTCTCCCCACCAACACTGTCTCTTGTGGATTAGTCCTCCAGCACAATCCAGGCAGTGCACATTCCTGTGTTTTGGAGGGAGACCTGAAAAAATGGGAGTCTTACTGCTTCTCTGATCCTTCATATTCTAGCTTTAAGAAACGCTGGCTCTTAGTATCTCTTACACTGAATGATTCACACCACCTGAACAATCCAAGGACAGAAGAAAAACTCGTTTTTATACCTACAGTATTAGTGATAATTAAATAAATTACCTCCATAAATTGCCCAGGACTGTCGCCGTCTGATAATCTTCGCTACTGAGCTGTTGTAATTAAGATGTCATTGCCTCGGGGTCATTGATTGAACATGTTCTGTGAAATCCACATCTGGTGTCTGTAACCGTGTAGCCATTGATCAGCTTTGTTTTACACTCTGCTCTGCTCTGTAGCGTTTTTACGAGACGGAAGAGAAAAAAAACAAAACACCACAGCATCCAAGGTTTACATTTTGGAATAGTTGTTATTTAGCCGTTTGTGTCCTGTAGAAACAGATGGGTTTGGGACTGAATGCCACAGACAGAGGTCAGAAAGTGTAGACGAACTGAGACATTGTTGGGTTAGGTTGTCTTAAGGGATTTGGTGATAATAAGAAAATGATAGAATAGACTATCGCTGGTCTTATCCTGTAGCCATCTCCTGAGTCAGAGACAGAATGGCAGCAGAGCTGTTATAACCTCTGTCACCTTCTCTTGACAACAGCATGACAGTACCAATGTCAGTCCGACACGTCAAAGACAACTCGTATTTAGGAAGCGTTAATGCCTAGTCAGCACTAAAGTGATTCAAACTTTACACCTTTGGTTCCAGACACAAGACTGCTAAATCACAGAAATACATCAAATGACGGTAGACTTATTATTAAATGAAGGTTTTAGCTCTCTTAACTCACAAACTATGCTTGTCTCTTGCTCTCTCACTTTTTATTTTTTGTGTATTTGTTGTTCGATGGAACTCTCTTACCATTGATTTATTTAATATTTATTAACCCTGTGAATCCCAAAACCCATCGGTGGGTTTAAAAGACATTTTGTCTTTAAATTAAAGCTACAAACTGTAAAAACAAACAAACAAACAAACAAAAATCAGATTTTCAACTTTTTGACGGTCCTTGAACTACACATCTGTCATCTGTGTGAAAACTAGACCAAATCTTCGCTCACAATCCAGATTTTTTTTCATTGAAGTCAGTTTTTCCACATACCTCATTTAAAAATGTAAATAAATAAAAAGTCCAGGGGCTGTTTGCCTGAGCTGCGGGCTGTGTTTATACAGAGCAGATAGGAGACAAGTATGAAACAGATTAAAGATGTACGTAAGTAGTTACACATCTCTTGTATGTAGACCCAGCATTTGTTTTGAGTATTGGTAGCACCTGATGACACTTTTTGTAAAATAAATAGTCATAGAAAGTAAATTCTATTTTTTCCTTTTATGATTTATGACATTATAACTGTACCATGTTCCACAGAAGACATTTTTGAGTTTGCGCTACTGATAGCCATGACAATACTGTTTCCATCGAGTACAGGACTTTATATTACAGTGAAAAATGAGCCCACAGTGAGTAAAAATAATTGCTTGGGTTTTACAGAGTTAATCACAGCGTGTAGCTCTAATTATCATTAATTTAACCCTGTAAAGCCTGAAGCATGAAATCATTGCCAGAAAATTGAATTTTAAACCTTCTGACAAATTAAAGGAAAAAAAATTAATTAATTTTCATATATGAGGTTTTATTTGTGCCGTTTTTGCTACATCCAGCGTTTGTGGTGCATGAATTATGATCTATGGTGGATTATGTGTGCACTGATTATGTCTGATTGTGTGCATCAGGTTTTTCAGACAAAGAAATATCATGCTGATGATGTAGAGGTCTCAGAAACTCAAATATCATTATCAATGATATGATTCACTTCGCATTACAGGGTTAAAATGCCTAATTTTAGTAACTGGTGTGCATTTGTTCAGTTTTGCAAGACGATAAAACCTTACTACATGCAGTTTTAACCATCATTGTGCACCAAGGCAGCATCTTTAACCCTCTGCCCTTTAAGCCCGACTGTAGGTCCTTCCCATCTGCACTGAATGATTTTTTTCAGTGAATTTCCTCGGTAATAATATCTCCCACACTGTTGCTGTTTAGTCAACAGTTCGCTCTCACACACCCTGTAAAATTAGAGCTCAAGAGATTAGCCGTTTCCTTGCCCAGGTGTCAATCCCACTATGTAACTCAGTCCATATTTCACTCGCACAAGTGTTTTTCTGTGTGAGGAACAAAGTCAATATCATTGCACTCATATTTGTCAAGTTAAATAAGTTGTCTCAGAGTATAGACCCTGTGGGCTTTCACACAGCAGCTCAGTATTGATAACTGGGCATGTATATTGTTTTGTATTTCACCGTCAGTTAAAGCTTTGCTTTGCTGCATCGCTTCATTGTAAAATCTGCTAGTTTGGTCGTGTTGTTTATGCTCCGCATCCCGCTTTGTCAAATTACTGTATTATAGTAGACAAGGAGAGGAAGGGGGAAAAGAGGACGGTAGAGACAGTGATTTGCTGCTGTTAAAATTTCAATTTTCCACCCCAGAGGAGGGTTGTTCCACATGAAAGAGAATGAAAATGCTGTTCTAGGAGAAAACCGTCTTGAAAGCTATTTCAGGTTATTGAGTTTTAAGTAAATTTTGAACAATGTAAATCTCCCTTCTTTTAATTTGAGCAGAAAATTGATGGCTTGCAACCTGGTACAGACATTTTTCTGTTATTCTTTCAGATTGGTAATTATGTTTTACAATTATACTTAATGGATGGGATTGATTTGGTTCAACGGGACGGAGTCACAACTGAGGCTGAGCAGGAGGCAGCAAAACATGCAAACTACAAGCAAAGGTGTTGCTTGTGTGTAGAAGACATTTAGAAATCTATAGTTTCATTTAGACGGTGCTGTTTGTAGGACCTACTGTGCCCTTTTGTTTTTAACATGCTTTCAGCGTCACATGTCATCGTCTTGTTGTTGTCTCACGAATCTAAAAATACACCCCGTCAGTCCTACAACTCTTCCTTCGTGCTGCTGCTGCCACGTCCTCAGCAATCCCATATTCTTCCAGCTCTCACTCTTTGCTACTCTCCTTCCACAGCTGTCTTTCTCAAATGTTATCAAATTCAAAACCTTAGTGCTGGCACACACGACTTCAAAGCGATCCATAGCTCCAGGGCATGGTCCACGTCCTACATGCTGGGCAATGTTCTTCATTCTCCCAATGCTCTAGTCATCAATCCACCGACTGTCGACTCTTCTCTCTTCCTGGCTCATCAATCATGAAATGAACTTCTCACTCCAGCAGAAACACCAGAATCCACTTACAATTTTTAGCGGGGGCAGAAAATCCTCCTTTCAGAAAGTGTAGAACCTCAAGTCATTTTCTCCCCACTACTCCTCCTCTTCACTCTTGACTTGTGTGATTGAACTGAAGCCACAGGAAAGCAGTGATGTAGGACACAGCGGCTCTGACCCTTCACCTCCGATCCTCCGCACGGTTCGCTCAGAGTTCGTCTTCTGTTTGACTCCAATATGCTTCGTGGAAATGGAAGTCATTTGGGATTTCATCAACTCTGCATGCATCACACAGCCAAGTATTTCTGAAAATGTGTTTTTTTTACTATGATTTTAATACTCAAGAGTTGAGTTTCAAATTAATACATAAATAAATAAGCACAATTTAGTGAGCTCATCTGTTAAAACATCTGTCTTACCAGTTACTATGCGTTTATGAACTCATGAAATTGCAATATGGCTCTATATGTGCATTTATTAAAACTAAAGATGTCCCGAGACGTATCCGAGGATATTTTAATAGACTGGTATTGGCAAAAATGTGGCTCATCAAAATCTGATCCTTTTTCTTTTTTTTGCTTTTCCTCCCTGTTCTCTGCTGTGTTTCGTCCACTCCAGCCTGCTGCTGCTGCAGCTCTGCTCTGCTTTTTAACAACCTGCCTCTGCAGCGTGAGTGTATTTGCTGTATATGTGGAAGAAAATTAGACTGTGTCAATGTGAAAAATTATTTGGGCACCCTGGCGATTGACTCTGAGTTCCCACAGTGAGCTGGAGAAATAACTGGATTTGCGAAGCTGTGAAGCGAATTATCATTAGCAGCAGGGATGTACACAACATTCATGTACAGACTTCCATTTTAACCCAGCGATGACGGTTGCTTTCAGGTCACATCAGCTGTTGCTTAAGACGTTTTTGTTGCTTATAGAATTAAAGTGTTCTTCCCATGTAATTTGCATTGACTGTTGGAGCCCAACGGATGTATAGCTACAACCTGCATTCAGCTCTACATCCATGTCAGAAATCAAAACATATGTGCAAATATATGTTTATAGTATCGCACAATAAAAAGTGGGCATAATACCACTGTCTTCACCAATTTCTAAGTATCCCCTCTATCATGGATAAACACCAGATAATCTTCCTAACTCAATTAGAAAAAAGGTGTCTCTACTGTCAGCATTTTATGTTGACATACATGTAAAAACACAAGTTCCATCTTATGATAGTTTTCCTTGATATAAGGGCTAATATAAAAATCTGGAAGCACTCTTGTAGCAAATGAGAGAGGATGTGGATAGCCATAAACGTTCTGAAACAAACAAGATGCAGCATGTATGGCTTGTCCTTATAATGACCTGGTAAGAACTTCTAAGTAAAAGTTGTGAAATTGCCCTGACACTATCCTTGGGCTCGTAGGGTTAACTGGTAGTGATTGTCGCCCGTCACAGTGCTGCAACGCTTTTCACGGGGCTGCTGTGGCGAAACAGTAGGAGGTGCAGGATAGCAGCCAGCAGCTGCCTCATTATTAATAAAAGTATGTCTGCATAAATATAGCAGCTTCTGCAATTTTACTTTCTTTCTTACAGTTTCAAACCTCCAAAATGTCATCAAATACACAACAATGTTCGGCACAAGTTATGACATAACTGCATAGCGGGCGGTCAGCCGGCTACTGCTGCTCACGGCCGACCAGCCGGAGGAACGTCTTCAGCGGAGGGAGCGGTGCTGTTTGGCACAACAAGGATTGTGAGGATCCACATGCTGAAAGATGCACAAAACCAGACATATGGGAAAGTGAATCACTTGTGCTTATGTAGTTGAGTGAATTTAGAGACTTTTAGTTTAGCAGTTTTTTTGCATGTAGAGCATCATGGTTTGTGGTGTCATGTCATTGACCTTTCACTCTGCTCTGTGGGTGGGACATTAGTGTCTGACACTTTAGTTGTATTCAAAACTAATTGTTGTCAAACTGGTGTATGAAACCGACACGTGCAATGAAGTGTACAAGTTTTGAGCACTTTAGATGTTTGGCTTCTTATTTGTTATGCAGGACCAGCAGGGAGGCATCTGATCGGTCACAAGTGAATTCAGCAGCACGACAATGACTCCAGATGTAGAATCGGAGTCAAGAGGAACCGTCTTCAGTGACAAGAATGAACCCCGCAGAGCCTCGGATATCACAGAGTCAGTCAGGATTACGGTGGCAAGTTCTCAAGAAGGCTCACGACAGTCTCAAGTCACCCCAAAATCCTGATTTGATTTCAGATTTTTCTGTTTAATGCACTTTGTATGAACTTTTTATGCTAATTCTAATTGCCTTCCAGTAGTCGTCCTTCTAAATATGTGTCTTTGACTCAAGTGTCCCGTTTGATCGGTCAAGTTTTCTCATTGGCTGAGTCCAGGGCACTCCATAGCTTCTCTCTGCAACATATTTCATGCCGGCGGACTTTGACGTGCATAAAAGTTGGCAGGTCGGGAAAACAATTGAAAGAAGTAACCGCATTATCCTGTCGGTTTGTTAGCAGCCTGCTAGCGTGTGGTGCTTAGAAATATGATTAATGTCATTAAAGCTCAAGCAGGATGTCTGCTTTGATTAACGGATAAATCAATTAATCATCTGCAGAACCATTCAAAGCCGGATTCGCTGATTAGAGTCAGACATTGTGTAGTGGCTTTAACGTTCTGCAGGATTTTTTTTTTTTTTAATCTCATGTGTTTTACATATTATTTCAAAGGTGTCATTCCTATCGTGCTTTATATAGCCACATCAAATATGAAATGACATCACATCTGTATGGGAAAACAGAGGCAATGTCAGTGCTAAGAACACCCATTGCATATTTATGAACACTCTCTGTTTCATATTCCCATTTCCCATGTCAGAGAGAGAGTTTTACAAGAGCTGCTCATGCCTTGACAAATTACAGTTCGCCCATACTGTTGGGTATTAGAAGACAGTGGCACAACTGCGCGTAGAGCAACATGCAGCAGACATCACGTCTCAGTTTTTGCCAAGTTTGACACTTTGTTGAGATTTTTCTCCCTCAAAGAGCGAAAGGAACAGCGGGGGGAAAAAAAAGAAGAAAAAAAGACGGCGACACGTGCGGCTGTCAGGGTGAAATTACGTGCCATCAAAACGCCCTCGCTTTCCTGAAAACGACAGAAAAATGTTAGCTGATATCTGTTTCGGAATGAAGTTTTGTGTTTTTATCTCGGCCTCTACTGTAAACGAACGTGCTAACTTCCAAAGTAAACGGTGGATGTTGGGTAACGTGGCTCTAGAACTCTGTTTACTTGAAGTTTGAAGGGAGGGGGGAAGAATTGTTGTCTTATCTTTTGGCAAATGATGCAAGTTTTCCAACACGCCCTGAGTAATAAAATAGGGGTACATCGCTGCACTTGTCATCATTCGCCTGGGAAGCTTTTTAATCCTCCTGCTTTCTCAGTCTGTCGAGTGTTTGATATGAAAACAGAAACGTCTCCTCGTGTTTGTTTCTTTTTGGGAATATGTAACGGCTGCAGCTGATGGCCGCCGTTTGCCTTTATTTTTTTTTTTTGCTTCCAATCTTGATGAAAAGCTTCCTCTTGGCTCTCAGCTGCTTGTCACACAGCAGGTGTCAATATTTGCTATATCGTGATATCTGCCAGCTTGAAGACAGGCGGCCATGTTGCTAGACTCCCACAAAAGAAGCTGCGTGTGAAACAGGAAACCGTCGCGGATTAGAACCCTGCATCGGGGGCTAACGCGTGCCTGTGATCGTGCAAAGATTTCACTTGTTATGCAAAATCAGGAAGTGCATTGAGGAGACAAATGCCTCCGCACGTCTTCTTTCGCCGCGGCACAAATTGTCAGCCCACGTCTAGCGGAGTCGTCAGCCGGCGTCTTTTGATCCATCGTAGCTCGTTTCAGGAAGCTTGCAGCTGCAGGTCAGCCCACTGGGACTCAGCTGGAAGTCTTCCTCCCCCCAAGACATGAGGAATTACACTTATCTTTCAGTCACAGCTATATTGACTAATCTTATCTGAGCGCCGTCTTGTGAATTGTATGCACGCCCTCACTGACGGGGCTGGCAGGTAGTAAGTATTTGGGAGTTTGCTGCATTTGGATGAGAGAAGGATTAAGGATTTTTTTTTTTTTTAAAGCATTGTTCTTCTGCATGAATATCTTTTTGAAGCATTTTTTTCCCGTCTCCCTTGGGTTCGGCTCCGTTACGGCATAGAAAAGGTGCTAAAGTACTCATTTCAAACAGCCTGTCTGAACTTCCCGGCAGCGAGGAAAAGCACTGAAGTACAATACCTTTTGAAGGTATTGTGTAGAGACCGGCTGTGTAGGACATTCGTGTTTTTTATTTTTATTTTTTTTAAGTGTGAGATGTTTTCCCTTTTGGAGGATGGGAGAGAACAATAAAACAATGCGCTTTAATTGGACTCGTCCACAGACTTTTCTGGCTAGTTTCCAGGATTGGGGATTCTTAGTTTCAATTATGAAAAAAAAAGATGCCACAGTGCACAAGGATATTTTAAAGTTAATATATGTATGTGTGTGGAAGGAGGTTGGTTGTATCGATGAGACCAGAGAAAATAATCACCTACATCTGCAGTTGTTTTTGTGTTACTGACTGAGTTAGCAGGTTGCTGGTGAGTTAGATATTTCCATCATCGCAGCACATTTTTCTTGCAAACTTGCATTCATGAGGTGATTTAAAAAGTTCATGCATCTGTAAATGGCAAAGTTCAATTGCCATATCAGTTTAATCATATAACCTTTGTGCTTAGGCTTTTCTTTTGCTGCCTTCAAATGTCCAAAAATGCAGCTGTTGCAGGTTTTTTTGCAGGTCCTTTTCAGCAGAATAATGTCTCCCTACATAAAGTCATGTTCATAAAGAAAAGTATTTTTTTTCCCCCCCTCAGTTTTGTGGGAAAGAACTTGATTATCCTGCACAGAGCTCTGACCTGCACCTTACAGGATGAAATGGAATTAAGGAGCAGCTTAGAGCCTGTATATACATACATAGAGGCCTCGTGTTAGGCTCTGTAATTAATATTGCTTTAGTGACGGGAGATTAGGTGTGCACACTGAGCTTTGATTTTAAACCCAGAAGCCAATATGATTAATTTACATACACTTTTTTTATGATTCTAAAAAGCCGTATGTGGTGACATTTTGACACCAGCGCAAATACCAATTTTACCCCCTGTTGACAGTTTTTTTTCCCCTACCTACCTCCAGTGTTTCCTCTACATTCATTTAGAAGCGGTAGGACACCATTCCGAAATCCCAGCCGCCGCTCCTTCAAATTTCGTTCTTTTTTTTTTTGTTTGTTTTTTTTGTTGCAAATACACCACTGCCGCATGTCTCCACCTTCACAGCAGAGTCCTGCACTACTCGCGAGACGTACTAAGGTAAACTAGAGATAACTATCTTGCTCAGTCTATACTCTTTGGCGGGTTAATACAACGTTAACTACTTGCGAGCACTAAGGTAAACGACAGACAACTATCTTGCTCAGTATCTACTCTCTGGGGGTTAATACAACGTTAATTGCTCGGCAGAACGCGGCTTTGAAAGTGACGCTGTTTATTCCGCTAATAGAAAGACCGCATGACAAAAAATGACTGTTTCATCTTGGACAAATCTGACATTAGAATGCCCTATTTTACTCTTTTTAAAGTCATCTTTGGTTGCACACCGGTCTGAGCACCACAGCCTGCTATGTGGGGTGTGGTGCTTTGCCTGTAACAAGGTGGGAAGTGCGAACAAATGAGAAAGTTGGTCGCACCGGTAAAAAAAAAAAAAAAGAGGTAGTCTGGAGTCCTGTCTGGACTTCCGTGTGACATGAGCAACCGGTTCTGTGGAGGTGCCAGCTTTGAACCAGCTAAGCTCTGGCCCTAGCACCAGCACAGAACTGACGCTTGGTTCTTCTTGGTGGAAAAGGGGTCGAGTCAGTCTTGGAGAATAAGGCAGCGACTTACCGGAGAAAAGGTAGGCTTATTAGCTTAAGGTAACTCATAATAGATTTTACAAGTTAAATAGACTCTTGCAAAAACATTGATGGCCCGCTATTGCTATGTAACATATCGGTACCTTAAGTTAATTGGGCCTTGTGCCAACTCAGTGTCGCTAACGTGAGTAAGCTAACTGATAGCATTAAGCTAACATCTACATGCCATGATGGAACTGCTGACTGCATCTTCAGATGAGCTTGTTCACATATTTCTCTAAGAAGAGAAAGACACCTGATGAAGATGACGCTCGCCAGGTATCATTAGCCTTTTACTGACTCATAAATGATGCTGGTTAGGTAAGAAATAATGTAATAATATATCATCAGACACACACTAGAAATATTTTAAAAATGATTAGGGTGTAGGAAAATGGAAGAAACAATCTTATTATTGTTTCTATTTGTAGATGAAGACTGACTTGAGAAACAGGCTTCAGGGGATCAGCTTGTATCATGTATGCTGCTGAGCATCAGCAGCCACCTCTTGGAGAATTTAGAGCCTTAGAGCTCTTTCATATATATATATATATATAGATGGTAAAAGTAAAATTTGCAGTCAAATGTCATTTGTTTACGCCGCCACAACTCCCTAGATAGCCTGCCCCCGCTGCTGAAAAAAAATCCTATAGGAAACACTGTACCTCTGTGTATTTTTAGTAAACTCAGTAAAGATGTGTCAGTGTTTAGTTTAGTGGTAAAGTTCTTGGACTGTCCAAATAAAATATAGTTAAGAATGAGTGAAAATTAGGATTTAAATCAATAAATATGTGATTCAAGAACAGCATTTAATTGAAAAACAGAATAATGTTGAGTCTTTGCATTGGCTGTCAGCAATTGAGCTTCGACTGAGGACTTGGGGACACATGAAAGACTTTTCAGTCCAAGTTTAGTGTCTTGACAGTCTTGTTGGTGTATAATTGGGGTATAATGGTGCATGCATTCGTCATGAACTCTTTAGTTTGGTACGAGACCTCCTTGGTTCGATACGTCCTGCGAACCAAACAGTTGCTACCAGAAATCTATTTATATTGACATTCTTGTGCTCCTGGAATGAAATTTGTCAAGCGCAAGCTCCACCTGGAGTGTTTTGGCAGAGCCCCAGTTGTTGTCCGTCAGCCATAGCGTGCTAGCAGGTTAGTCATGAAACCTGGACAACTCTGTGCCAGCTTTAATAAATATGTACAGTGTGTTAACTCACACTACATGTTGGGTTTTAGATTTATCAGCCCACCTCAGCGGGCCAGAATCTGCGTCTTCCCTGTTTGCAGCCTCCGTGTGGAGCTCACACTTCACGTCATTTCAGTACTTATTTATGTATTTGACAGGGAAAATACTTGTAAAAGAGCCCCGAGTTAGCTCGGCAGACTCATTTTTGTCTGCTATTGTTGTTGTTGGCTGCTTCGAAAACTGCAGAAGGCTGGAGACTGAGAGGCGTTTGAGGTGCGAGCAAGAGCGTAGGACGTTTGAACACTGTCAGCCACGGACTAAAACACACAGAAGTGTCTGAAATCTGTGAGACTTTTACAGACGTTTTCTGAGATGAATTAAAACAGCAGACGTTGTCAGGGACAAGTACACCGTTGCCCTATAACAGTTAGGAATTAATCGGACGTCAGCAGGCCAGACTCCATTCAAGAATTGTTCATTTTAAAGTTGACTTCTCTGTAAGTTACTTTGCTACAGGTTTGGAGCAGTTGTTGACTATTTAAATATGACCCTTAAAACATGAAATAAAAATGACTATCAGCACATCCTAAGGATGCATACAGACCGATACAGTGCACACCTGCCAAACTAATGATGCAACACAACACTGCAGCAGCATATTTGCTTGGCCAGTAAAAGAACAGTGAGTATTGATTTCCCTAATATTCATGGCAGTAAATTCCAATCTTTGCTTGCTGTTACAGAGCGAGTTGACTGACTGAAAGCACTTCTTCTAGTAGTAGGAATAATACATTCTCCTCTTGCGGTACCTCTGCTAACCTGACAGCTTGTTCCCTACGTGATAAATGTCTTAAGTGGAGCGGGGGCTGTGTTGTGTAATATCCTAAAAACAAGGCACACGTTAACTCCACTAACTAGGTTTTTCTCGCTCAGAAGCCTGTTTATTCAAAATGTGGCAGCTGTGGGAGCTGTTAGGTTTCTGATCTTGAACTCTGAGAGTGAGTTTATGTACAGTTTTGAGTAGTTTCATTGTAGATTCGTCAGCCTTTGCTTATCTAATGCTGAACGTAACCAACGTAGCCCACAGTCGTGTTTGTCCAACAGTGACAGATCCAATAAAGGTCTCTCAAACAGAACGACTGTATTCTCAGTGTTGATGAAAAGGCAGAAAAGCAGCGTTACCTCAGTTTTTTTTTTAAACAGAAGCTTCCCTCCTGGATTTAATGGCTCATATTAGTCGACTACGTCCCCCCAAACAATTTCTGACTTTTTCTTTTTTTTT